>NC_052165.1:93611309-93628809 GCF_902713615.1 Scyliorhinus canicula | reverse complement strand
TGCTAAACCAGCCCCTCGGGAGTTTGGAATATATCCCCCAGCCCCTCAAATCCAAAAAAAGATACCCTCCACAAATACATCCCTCAACCTCCCCAGGCCCTCCCTACCCCAGGACCCAAACTGCCAGTCCAAACCTACGGTGATTCCCACAGATCGAGGCCGCCAACGATGGCGAAGTGCGCCTAACGTGTTGCCTGAACTGTCTCCAAACCCTCAGCATTGCCACCACCACTGGGCCCGAGGTACATTTCACTGGGAAGAACGGAAGTGACGCAGATACCAAGACGTGAATCAAACTAGAACCGAACGTGATCCCGCCTCCACCTGCCCCCACATGGAATTTGGATAGGTAAACCACTCCAGCACCTATTCAGTATTGGCTGCCCAATTATAATAAATTCGGCAAGTCTAAGCTCCCCCACCCCGATTCTCTCTCTCTCTCTCTCTCTTGCTCAGAAAAAAACGCAATAGCCAGTGGTTCGATTGCCAAGACAAGCAGAAGGGGGAGATAGCGGGCAACCCGGCCTTGTACCCCTACCCAGCTGAAAGTAGCCATTTGTACAGACACTAACAGTGGGAGCCCTGTACAACACAAGATCCAAGGTACGAAACCTTGACTCGAAACCGAACCTCACCAAAATGTCAAATAGGTACTCCCGTTCGACCCTCTCAACGCTCTCTCGCTGTCCGATGAGGCAATCACCTCCGGATGGGTCGCTGGAGAGGGGGGCATGACAATATCTAATAAATGACAGTTGCTGACCCTGATTGAAACCCGTCTGCTCCTCCGCTATACCCCTGGAGGACAAGGCTCCAATCTCATTGTCAACCCTTTAGCCAGCAACGTAGCATCAACTTGTTCACAAAATCGACCAATACGACCCATACTCGGAATCAAGGAGATGAGATCCTGCAGGAATATAGCTGGCAGAGCTCCACCTCCCCCCCACCCCCCTACACTGCCCCCCCACCCACCAGGGCCAAGGAATCGTTAAACATGTCCAATACCAGTAGGGTCAACTTCCCCGCAGATTTCTCATAAAATTCAATCGGAAACTCATCAGGGCCTAGGGCTTTACCCGACTACATTGAACCCATCACCTCCTCAAGACCCAACAATGATTCCAACTCTTCCCTGCTCTCTCTTCTCTCCCTCCACCTCCAGGTGGTGGGGCCTGTGCGCCATCTCCTCTGGAGGCCCCGATCTGTACAGCCTTGGATCAAAAACTATTCAAACGTCGCGTTCACCTGCATTGGGGCGGAGACGAACCCAGACCTGAACGATCTCCCGGAGATTTGTTATTCTCTGCCAACATTGCCATCTCAGCTTCCAAAGGGACGATGCGATTGCTCTGCATCAAAAGAGCCGCCTCCACGCCTGCCAACGATGCACCATGTGCCTTTAGCATTTGGTCCATCTTTGCCAGCGACGATCGAATAGGAGCTGGGGTCTCCTCAATTGAATTCTGTACTATTGGGCTGCTAACGCAGCGATGGTGCGTAAGTGGGTAATGGACGGGGAAGGGGCAGCATGGAAGAGGATGGAGATGGCGTCCTGCGTGGGCACGAGCCTGGAGGCGGTGGTAACGGCGCCGTTGCCGCAGCAGCAACCAGGGGTGGGGGGGTTTGGTTCGGAGGGAGGGAGAATTGTGTACATGGGTTTGTGGGATGTGGCGGGTGTTGTCTCTTTCCCTTTTGTTGTTTGCTTTTTTTTTCTTTGTTTGTAGTTGCTTTTGTAGTTGGATGGGTGTTGTTCTTGGGTTTTTATCACGGTTGTTTGGTTAATATTGTTTTGTTGTTTATATTTTGTGAAAATCTTAATAAAAATTATTTTAAAAGAAAATTGAATTCTGGAGGTCCTCAAGGACAGCCTGCTCTTATTTATGGAATTCTTCAGCACTGTGGCGGCTCCCAGAGCAGGTCAGAGGCTGGGAATCCTGCGGAGAGTAACTCACCTCCTGACTCCCCCCAAAGCCTGTCCACCATCTACAAGGACACAAGGCAGGAGTGTGATGGGACCCTCTCCACTTGCCTGGATGGGTGCGGCTCCCAACAACACTCGAGAAGCTCCACACCATCCAGGACAAAGCAGCTCCCACTCGATCGACACGCTAACCCCCACCTTCCACATCCGCCCCCTCCCCCACCGACGCACAGCGGCAGCCGTGTGTCCCGTCTACAAGATGCACGGCAGCCACTCGCCGAGGCTCCTTCGACAGCACCTTCCAAACCCGCCACCTCTCCCACCGAGAGGGACAAGGGGCAGCAGGGGCACGGGGAACACCCACCGCCGGCAAGCCCCCCCTCCAAGCCCCCCCTCCAAGCTTCCCCCCCCTGCCAACCCCCCCCCCCCCCCCCCCCCACACACACACACACACACACACCACCCTGACTGGGAAATATACCGGCCGTTCCATCACTGTCGCTGGGTCAGAATCCCTAACAGCACAGTGGATGTACCTACACTACACGGGACTGCAGCGGCTGCAAGATGGCGGCTCACCCACCACCTTCTCGAGCGGGCAATTAGGGATGGGGCATAGAGCCTGGATCTGGCCAGTGACGTCCATGCTCTGTGAATGAATAAACGTTTATTATAAGCCAATGACCAGAGGAACACTTTTCTCCATCGGCTCCGCTCAAACCCTGAAAACACTCGACATCCCACAGTCAGGACAAGTCCTCCCGCCTTGCCCCCTCCCGCACCCCCTCCCCTGCCCACCCCCCCTCCCCCCGCCCCGTCACCTCCCCCCCTCCCCCCGCCCCGTCACCTCCCCAAGCCCCGGGACTCGAGTATGGAGATTGGATTCCTCTGGGAAGGTGACGGGGCTGAAAGGGTTAACTGACAGCGAGAGAGGTCACGCGGGCTGGCCTTGTGTCCCCTGCGAGACGGAGAGATTAAAGGCTTTGACCTGCTCGAAGGGTTCAAAGCCGATTAAAGGATTGGGGAAGGGTCGAGAGAGCGAAGCTGTTTCTTCTGGTCGCAAAAGCGCGGCTCCAGCTCCGTGTCGGGGGATTTCAGACAGTTGGTTTGTCCAGCGCGTTCCCCACAAGGGCAAGGAACATTCAGATGGAACGCCGTCTCCACCTTCTGCTCACTGCGATGAACTTCATCCATTAATAAAAGCCTTTCAGATAGGCAAGCGTTCTGCATGTCAGTCCCCTGTGTGCATGAGGGGTGGAACAGAGTTAATCCTCCGTCTGACACTCACAGACGCACTGGGCTAGATCTTCGTTTAGCATTGCCGAGTCTGTGGGGGTACCCAGAATGAGTATCAGCATTGGCCAGTCCCAGAGGGGGAAAGGACAGTGTATCTAACACACTGTGACACTGTCCCAGAGGGGGAAAGGACAGTGTATCTAACACACTGTGACACTGTCCCAGAGGGGGAAAGGACAGTGTATCTAACACACTGTGACACTGTCCCAGAGGGGGAAAGGACAGTGTATCTAACACACTGTGACACTGTCCCAGAGGGGGAAAGGACAGTGTATCTAACACACTGTGACACTGTCCCAGAGGGGGAAAGGACAGTGTATCTAACACACTGTGACACTGTCCCAGAGGGGGAAAGGACAGTGTATCTAACACACTGTGACACCCGGTCCCAGAGGGGGAAAGGACAGTGTATCTAACACACTGTGACACTGTCCCAGAGGGGGAAAGGACAGTGTATCTAACACACTGTGACACTGTCCCAGAGGGGGAAAGGACAGTGTATCTAACACACTGTGACACTGTCCCAGAGGGGGAAAGGGCAGTGTATCTAACACACTGTGACACTGTCCCAGAGGTGGAAAGGACAGTGTATCTAACACACTGTGACACCCGGTCCCAGAGGGGGAAAGGACAGTGTATCTAACACACTGTGACACTGTCCCAGAGGGGGAAAGGACAGTGTATCTAACACACTGTGACACTGTCCCAGAGGGGGAAAGGACAGTGTATCTAATACACTGTGACACCCGGTCCCTGAGGGGGAAAGGACAGTGTATCTAACACACTGTGGCACCCGGTCCCAGAGGGGGAAAGGACAGTGTATCTAACACACTGTGACACTGTCCCAGAGGGGGAAAGGACAGTGTATCTAACACACTGTGACACTGTCCTAGAGGGGGAAAGGACAGTGTAACTAACACACTGTGACACTGTCCCAGAGGGGGAAAGGACAGTGTATCTAACACACTGCGACACTGTCCCAGAGGGGGAAAGGACAGTGTATCTAACACATTGTGACACTGTCCCAGAGAGGGAAAGGACAGTGTATCTAACACACTGTGACACCCTGTCCCAGAGGGGGAAAGGACAGTGTATCTAACACACTGTGACACCCGGTCCCAGAGGGGGAAAGGACAGTGTATCTAACACACTGTGACACTGTCCCAGAGGGGGAAAGGACAGTGTATCTAACACACTGTGACTGTCCCAGAGGGGGAAAGGACTGTGTATCTAACACACTGTGACACTGTCCCAGAGGGGGAATGGACAGTGTATCTAACACTCTGTGACACTGTCCCAGAGGGGGAAAGGACAGTGTATCTAACACACTGTGACACCCGGTCCCAGAGAAGGAAAGGACTGTGTATCTAACACACTGTGACAACCGGTCCCAGAGGGGGAAAGGACAGTGTATCTAACACACTGTGACACTGTCCCAGAGGGGGAAAGGACAGTGTATCTAACACACTGTGACACTGTCCCAGAGGGGGAAAGGACAGTGTATCTAACACACTGTGACACTGTCCCAGAGGGGGAAAGGACAGTGTATCTAACACACTGTGACACTGTCCCAGAGGGGGAAAGGACAGTGTATCTAACACACTGTGACACCCGGTCCCAGAGGGGGAAAGGACAGTGTATCTAACACACTGTGACACTGTCCCAGAGGGGGAAAGGACAGTGTATCTAACACACTGTGACACTGTCCCAGAGGGGGAAAGGACAGTGTATCTAACACACTGTGACACCCGGTCCCAGAGGGGGAAAGGACAGTGTATCTAACACACTGTGACACTGTCCCAGAGGGGGAAAGGACAGTGTATCTAACACACTGTGACACTGTCCCAGAGGGGGAAAGGACAGTGTATCTAACACACTGTGACACTGTCCCAGAGGGGGAAAGGACAGTGTATCTAACAAACTGTGACACTGTCCCAGAGGGGGAATGGACAGTGTATCTAACACACTGTGACACTGTCCCAGAGGGGGAAAGGACAGTGTATCTAACACACTGTGACACCCAGTCCCAGAGGGGGAAAGGACAGTGTATCTAACACACTGTGACACTGTCGCAGAGGGGAAAGGACAGTGTATCTAACACACTGTGACACTGTCCCAGAGGGGGAAAGGACAGTGTATCTAACACACTGTGACACCCGGTCCCAGAGGGGGAAAGGACAGTGTATCTAACACACTGTGACACTGTCCCAGAGGGGGAAAGGACAGTGTATCTAACACACTGTGACACCCGGTCCCAGAGGGGGAAAGGACAGTGTATCTAACACACTGTGACACTGTCCCAGAGGGGGAAAGGACAGTGTATCTAACACACTGTGACACTGTCCCAGAGGGGGAAAGGACAGTGTATCTAACACACTGTGACACCCGGTCCCAGAGGGGGAAAGGACAGTGTATCTAACACACTGTGACACTGTCCCAGAGGGGGAAAGGACAGTGTATCTAACACACTGTGACACCCGGTCCCAGAGGGGGAAAGGACAGTGTATCTAACACACTGTGACATTGTCCCAGAGGGGGAAAGGACAGTGTATCTAACACACTGTGACACTGTCCCAGAGGGGGAAAGGACAGTGTATCTAACACACTGTGACACTGTCCCAGAGGGGGAAAGGACAGTGTATCTGAAACACTGTGACACTGTCCCAGAGGGGGAAAGGACAGTGTATCTAACACACTGTGACACTGTCCCAGAGGGGGAAAGGACAGTGTATCTGACACACTGTGACACTGTCCCAGAGGGGGAAAGGACAGTGTATCTAACACACTGTGACACCCAGTCCCAGAGGGGGAAAGGACAGCGTATCTAACACACTGTGACACCCGGTCCCAGAGGGGGAAAGGACAGTGTATCTAACACACTGTGACACCCGGTCCCAGAGGGGAAAAGGACAGTGTATCTAAAACACTGTGAAACCCGGTCCCAGAGGGGGAAAGGACAGTGTATCTGAAACACTGTGACACTGTCCCAGAGGGGGAAAGGACAGTGTATCTAACACACTGTGACACTGTCCCAGAGGGGGAAAGGACAGTGTATCTGAAACACTGTGACACTGTCCCAGAGGGGGAAAGGACAGTGTATCTAACACACTGTGACACTGTCCCAGAGGGGGAAAGGACAGTGTATCTGACACACTGTGACACTGTCCCAGAGGGGGAAAGGACAGTGTATCTAACACACTGTGACACCCAGTCCCAGAGGGGGAAAGGACAGCGTATCTAACACACTGTGACACCCGGTCCCAGAGGGGGAAAGGACAGTGTATCTAACACACTGTGACACCCGGTCCCAGAGGGGGAAAAGGACAGTGTATCTAAAACACTGTGAAACCCGGTCCCAGAGGGGGAAAGGACAGTGTATCTGAAACACTGTGACACTGTCCCAGAGGGGGAAAGGACAGTGTATCTAACACACTGTGACACTGTCCCAGAGGGGGAAAGGACAGTGTATCTGACACACTGTGACACTGTCCCAGAGGGGGAAAGGACAGTGTATCTAACACATTGTGACACTGTCCCAGAGGGGAAAGGACATTGTATCTAACACACTGTGACACTGTCCCAGAGGGGGAAAGGACAGTGTATCTAACACACTGTGAAACCCGGTCCCAGAGGGGGAAAGGACAGTGTATCTAACACACTGTGACACTGTCCCAGAGGGGGAAAGGACAGTGTATCTAACACACTGTGACATCCGGTCCCAGAGGGGGAAAGGACAGTGTATCTAACACACTGTGACACCCGGTCCCAGAGGGGGAAAGGACAGTGTATCTAACACACTGTGACATGGTCCCAGAGGGGGAAAGGACAGTGTATCTAACACACTGTGACACTGTCCTAGAGGGGGAAAGGACAGTGTATCTAACACACTGTGACACTGTCCTAGAGGGGGAAAGGACAGTGTATCTAACACACTGTGACACTGTCCCAGAGGGGGAAAGGACAGTGTATCTAACACATTGTGACACTGTCCCAGAGGGGAAAGGACATTGTATCTAACACACTGTGACACTGTCCCAGAGGGGGAAAGGACAGTGTATCTAACACACTGTGACACTGTCCCAGAGGGGGAAAGGACAGTGTATCTAACACACTGTGACATCCGGTCCCAGAGGGGGAAAGGACAGTGTATCTAACACACTGTGACACTGTCCCAGAGGGGGAAAGGACAGTGTATCTGACAGACTGTGACACTGTCCAAGAGGGGGAAAGGACAGTGTATCTAACACACTGTGACACTGTCCAAGAGGGGGAAAGGACAGTGTATCTAACACACTGTGACACTGTCCCAGAGGGGGAAAGGACAGTGTATCTGACAGACTGTGACACTGTCCCAGAGGGGGAAAGGACAGTGTATCTAACACACTGTGACACTGTCCCAGAGGGGGAAAGGACAGTGTATCTAACACACTGTGACTGTCCCAGAGGGGGAAAGGACAGTGTATCTAACACACTGTGACACTGTCCCAGAGGGGGAAAGGACAGTGTATCTAACACACTGCGTTGTGGTCTGTTGAGTGGGTGGGCTAACAGGACCCTGAGGTTGCCGAACGTTCCGACTGCCTGCTGCCTGTCTCTTTA
The DNA here is from genome assembly GCF_902713615.1 of Scyliorhinus canicula. NCBI lineage: Eukaryota > Metazoa > Chordata > Chondrichthyes > Carcharhiniformes > Scyliorhinidae > Scyliorhinus > Scyliorhinus canicula. The sequence goes on along the minus strand of NC_052165.1, from coordinate 93,620,990 downwards.
ATGTGGTGTTGGATTTGGAGATTGCAGACTGCCCCTCGGGCTGCAGACTGACAGGTGTTGGGAGTGTCTGTCCTGGCTGACACGGGCGTTTCCCCTTCACTGCCGCGCTCTCTCCCCGCTTCCTCTTCCATGCTCTGCCCACTCCATCCCTCTCCTCTGTCTCTCTCCTCCCTCTCCTCCCTCTGTCTCTCCTCCCCTCTCTCTCTCTCTCCTCCCCCCTCCCTCTCCACCCTCCCCTCCCTCTGTCTCTCCTCCCCTCTCTCTCTCTCCTCCCCCTCCTTCTCCACCATCCCGTCCCTCTGTCTCTCCTCCCCACTCTCTCGCCTCCCCCCTCCCTCCCCTCCCTCTGTCTCTCCTCCCCTCTCTCTCTCCTCCCCCTCCTTCTCCACCATCCCGTCCCTCTGTCTCTCTCCTCCCTCCCCTCCCTCTCCTCCCTCTGTCTCTCCTCCCTCCCCTCCCTCTCCTCCCCTCTCTCTGTCTCTCCTCCCCTCTGTCTCTCTCTCTCACCCCTCCCTCTCCTCCCTCTGTCTCTCCTCCCCTCTCTCTCTCTCCTCCCCCTCCCTCTCCCTCTCCTCCCTCCCCTCCCTCTGTCTCTCCTCCCTCTCGCCTTCTCTCTCCTCCCTCCGTCTCTCCTCCCCTCTCTCTCCCCTCCCCTCCCTCTGTCTCTCCTCCCCTCTCTCTCTCCCCTCCCTCTCTCCTCCCTCTGTCTCAACTCCCCTCTCTCTATCTCCCCTCCCTCTGTCCTCCCCTCTTTCTCCCCTTCCTCTCTCTCCTCCCTCTGTCTCTTCTCCCCTTTCTCTCTCCCCTCCCCCTCGCCTTCTCTCTCCTCCCTCTCTCCCCTCCCTCTCTCTCTCCCCTCCCTCTCTCTCCTCCCTCTGTCTCAACTCCCCTCTCGCTCCCTCTCTCTCCCTCTCCCTCCCCTCCCTCTGTCTCTCCTCCCCTCTCTCTCCTCCCCCTCCCTCTGTCTCTCCACCCCTCTCTCTCCTCCCCCTCCCTCTCCCTCTCCTCCCTCCCCTCCCTCTCTCTCCTCCCCTCTCTCTGTCTCTCCTCCCCTCTGTCTCTCTCTCCTCCCCCTCCCTCTCCACCCTCTCCTCTGTCTCTCCTCCCCTCTCTCTCCTCCCCCTCCCTCTCCCCTCCCTCCCCTCCCTCTCTCTCCTCCCCTCTCTCTGTCTCTCCTCCCCTCTGTCTCTCTCTCCTCCCCCTCCCTCTCCTCCCTCTGTCTCTCCTCCCCTCTCTCACTCTCCTCCCCCTCCCTCTCCCTCTCCTCCCTCCCCTCCCTCTGTCTCTCCTCCCTCTCGCCTTCTCTCTCCTCCCTCCGTCTCTCCTCCCCTCTCTCTCTCCCCTCCCCTTCCTCTGTCTCTCCTCCCCTCTCTCTCTCTCCCCTCCCTCTCTCCTCCCTCTGTCTCAACTCCCCTCTCTCTATCTCCCCTCCCTCTCTCCTCTCCTCCCTCTGTCTCTTCTCCCCTTTCTCTCTCCCCCTCCCCCTCGCCTTCTCTCTCCTCCCTCTCTCCCATCCCCTCCCTCTGTCCTCCCCTCTCTCTCTCTCCCCTCCCTCTCTCTCCTCCCTCTGTCTCAACCCCTCTCGCTCCCCTCCCTCCCTCTCCCTCTCCTCCCTCCCCTCCCTCTGTCTCTCCACCTTCTCGCCTTCTCTCTCCTCCCCTCTCTCCCCTCCCCTCCCTCTGTCTCTCATCCCTCTCGCCTTCTCTCCCCTCCCTCTGTCCTCCCCTCTCCCCCCTCTGTCTCTCCTCCCTCTCTCTCCGCCCTCTGTCTCTTCTCCCCTTTCTCTCTCCCCTCCCTCTCGCCTTCTCTCTCCTCCCTCTCTCTCTCCCCTCCCCTCTCTCTCCCCTCCCTCCCTCTGTCTCTCCCTCTCTCGCCTCCTCTCTCCTCCCTCCCTCTCTTTCTCTTCCCTCCCTCTCTCTCCTTTCCTCCCTCCCTTCGTCTCTCCCTCTCTCCTCCCTCCTCTCCTTTGTCTCTCCTCCCCTCCCTCTCTTTCTCTTCTCTCCCTCTCTCGTTCCCTCCCTCTCTCTCCTCCCACCCTCTTTCTCTTCCCTCCCTAGCTCGTTCCTTCCCTCTCTCTCCTTTCCTCCCTCCCTCTCCTTCCCTCCTTCTCTCTGTCCCCTCACTCCCTCCCCTTCCCTCCTTCTCTCTCTCCCCTTCCCTTCCTCTCTCCCCCTTATACCTCTCTCTCCTTCTTTATTTCATTCCTCTCTCTCTCTCTCCTTCCCCCTCTCTCTCTTTCCTTCCATCCGTCTTGTCATTTTCTGTAGACTGGCATAAGTGAATGATGAATTACCGAACATCTGGTTTAAATAATTTATTCTGGAACAACGGTGTGATCAGATAACTAGGATAAATAAAATAATAAACTACCAACACTAATTAACTATTGTGGAGCTACTGCAAAATACATCTGTCCTCCAACACAACCAACTCCCAACTCCCCAGCCACAGGGTCCCGTGGTGGGGTTGCACTGCCACCTAGTGGTCGGTGGTATTATGTGAAAACTTGCATCATGCATATCATCATCTCTCTCTCCTTCCTCACCTCTCCATTTCTTCCCTCTCTCTCTCTCTCCTCCCTCCCTCTCTCCCCTCCCTCCCTCTCTCTCGTTTCCCCCCTCCCTCTCTCAACCCTCCTTCCCTATCCCTTTCTGTTTCCTTCCCTCCCCCTCTCTCCTTCGCCCTCTCTCTCTCTCTCCCCTTCCCTTCCTCCCTCTCTCTCCGTTCTTCCCCCTCTAACTCACCCCCTCCTCCCCCCCCCCCCTCCCCTCCCTCGCTCGGACACGCACAGATACCGAGCAACACCAACCCAGGCTTCACTTGCGACCCAGTGCTGTGCTCGATATTATCAGTGTGTGTGTGTGTGTGTGTGTGTGCGGGGGTGGGTGGGGGCACAGAGCTACCCCATTTGCTGCACATACGGGTCTGACATCCTTTTTGCCTGTTGTGTCCCCGCTCGCTACAACTGGAGCAATAAGCTCGCCCTCTGATTCCCTCCGCCTCTCTCTCTCTCTCTCCCTTCCCTCAGCCCTGCGACCCCACTCTCTCCAATCGAAACCACCCACCTCCCCGCTGCCCCCATGTTGCGCCGGCAGCGGGTTCCAGGTCACCGCCTTTCTTTGCCTTGCCCGAAATCCGTCCTGCCTCAGCCCCGGGACCATGGCGGTGAGTGTCTCTGGGGGTCCTCGTGAGGCTGTCACATCCTCCCCGAGAGCGGGGCGGACCCTCACAGGGTCACCGTGCTCCAGTCCAGGTCCAACCTGGTACATCCTCGTTGCCCACATTGTGGACACTTTAATAAGCGACGCACGCCGGGTATCCACACGCCTTTAAACCGTCAACGCACATCAAACCAGCCCCTCGCACACCAACCCCCCCACCCAGCCAACCCACGGACCCCCACCCAGCCAACCCACGGACCCCCACCCAGCCAACCCACGGACCCCCCCCCCCCCCCCCCCCCCCACCGCCCGCCCCAGGCTCAAACAAGAGAGTCAGACATTCTCACTAATGGCGAGTTGGCGTTTGAAAGGCAGCCTTTAATAAATAAAGTGTCATTCACGCAGCCCTGAGTAAAAGCTGAGAGCTTCACATCGAGTAAACACCACCGATGTGAGCAAGGAGCAGATTTCAACCAGTCACACCAACTTGGAAACTGAGAGACACAAAAGGTGGGAAAAAAGGAATGAAATTTCACCGCGGGTTACCGACTGGAATCTAATCGAGGGGTTCGGGGTGGTTTATATATAGAGTAACAGATACCCGGGAGTGAGTTACAGACTGGAATCTAATCGAGGGGTTCGGGGTGGTTTATATATAGAATAACGGATACCCGAGAGTGAGTTACAGACTGGAATCTAATCGAGGGGTTCGGGTGGTTTATATATAGAATAACGGATACCCGAGAGTGAGTTACAGACTGGAATCTAATCGAGGGGTTCGGGTGGTTTATATATAGAATAACAGATACCCGGGAGTGAGTTACAGACTGGAATCTAATCGAGGGGTTCGGGATGGTTTATATATAGAATAACAGATACCCGGGAGTGAGTTACAGACTGGAATCTAATCGAGGGATTTGGGTGGTTTATATATAGAATAACAGATACCCGGGAGTGAGTTACAGACTGGAATCTAATCGAGGGGTTCGGGGTGGTTTATATACAAAATAACAGATACCTGGGAGTGAGTTACAGACCGGAATCTAATCGAGGGGTTCGGGATGGTTTATATATAGAATAACAGATACCCGGGAGTGAGTTACCGACTGGAATCTAATCGAGGAGTTCGGGGTGGTTTATATATAGAATAACAGATACCCTGGGAGTGAGTTACAGACTGGAATCTAATCGAGGGGTTTCGGGTGGTTTATATATAGAATAACAGATACCCGGGAGTGAGTTACAGACTGGAATCTAATCGAGGGGTTCGGGGTGGTTTATATATAGAATAACAGGTACCCGGGAGTGAGTTACAGACTGGAATCTAATCGAGGGGTCGGGGGGGTTTATATATAGAATAACAGATACCCGGGAGTGAGTTACAGACTGGAATCTAATCGAGGGCTCGGGGTGGTTTATATGGAGAATAACAGATACCCGGGTGTGAGTTACAGACTGGAATCTAATCGAGGGGTTCGGGGTGGTTTATATATAGAATAACAGATACCCGGGAGTGAGTTACAGACTGGAATCTAATCGAGGGGTTTGGGGTGGTTTATATATAGAATAACAGATACCTGGGTGTGAGTTACAGACTGGAATCTAATCGAGGGGTTTGGGGTGGTTTATATATAGAATAACAGATACCTGGGTGTGAGTTACAGACTGGAATCTAATCAAGGGGTTCGGGGTGGTTTATATATAGAATAACAGATACCAGGGAGCGAGTAACACACTGGAATCTAATCGAGGGGTTTCGGGTGGTTTATATATAGAATAACAGATACCCGGGAGTGAGTCACAGACTGGAATCTAATCGAGGGGTTCGGGGTGGTTTATATATAGAATAACAGATATCCGGGAGTGAGTTACAGACTGGAATCTAATCGAGGGGTTCGGGGTGGTTTATATATAGAATAACAGATACCCGGGAGTGAGTTACAGACTGGAATCTAATCGAGGGGTTCGGGGTGGTTTATATATAGAATAACAGATACCTGGGAGTGAGTTATCGACTGGAATCTAATTGAGGGGTTCGGGATGGTTTATATATAGAATAACAGATACCCGGGAGTGAGTTACAGACTGGAATCTAATCGAGGAGTTTGGGGTGGTTTATATAATAGAATAACAGATATCCGGGAATGAGTTACAGACTGGAATCTAATCGAGGGGTTCGGGATGGTTTATATATAGAATAACAGATACCCGGGAGTGAGTTACAGACTGGAATCTAATCGAGGGTTTGGGGTGGTTTATATATAGAATAACAGATACCCGGGAGTGAGTTACAGACTGGAATCTAATCGAGGGGTTCGGAGTGTTTATATATAGAATAACAGATACCCAGGAGTGAGTTACAGACTGGAATCTAATCGAGGGTTTGGGGTGGTTTATATATAGAATAACAGATTCCCGGGAGTGAGTTACAGACTGGAGTCTAATCGAGGGGTTCGGGGTGGTTTATATATATAATAACAGATATCCGGGAGTGAGTTACAGACTGGAATCTAATCGAGGGGTTCGGGATGGTTTATATATAGAATAACAGATACCCGGGAGTGAGTTACAGACTGGAATCTAATCGAGGGGTTCGGGGTGGTTTATATATAGAATAACAGATACCCGGGAGTGAGTTACAGACTGGAATCTAATCGAGGGTTTGGGGTGGTTTATATATAGAATAACAGATACCTGGGAGTGAGTTACAGACTGGAATCTAATCGAGGGGTTCGGGATGGTTTATATATAGAATAACAGATACCCGGGAGTGAGGTACAGACTGGAATCTAATCGAGGGGTTCGGGATGGTTTATATACAGAATAACAGATACCCGGGAGTGAGTTACAGACTGGAATCTAATCGAGGGTTTGGGGTGGTTTATATACAGAATAACAGATACCCGGGAATGAGTTACAGACTGGAATCTAATCCAGCGATGCGAGTTGAGTATGAATCACCTGTACGTGTTTTTAAAGTTGCTCCAGATACAAAAGTATCAACAACTGCAGATGGAGGCCACTCAGCCCATCGTGCCCCTGCTGGCTAGCTGTGAGCCCAGCTGTGCCACGTGCCGTTCACGTCGGGTTGGCAGCGTTGGAATCTGCGCCCAGCTACCCTCTTGGCCGGGCGGGTGGCTGACAAGATCGGTGCCAAGTGAGAGGCTGTCGCCGACTGTCGTTTAGTCCCTCAACCCACCCCTCGCCCAACAGGTGACCATCACCCCCCCCCCCCCCGCCCCCCCCGCCCCCCACCCCACCTTGTGTCCATCACTAGCGGGAGTTTAACAACATCCACCCGGGCGTGAGGAAAGCTTCTCTTCGGAGGCTAGCTTCCTTAAATGGGTGACCCCCCCCCCCCCCTCCCCCCCCCCGAAGAAGAGAGACAGAGAGAGAGATAGAGAGAGAGAGATGTGTCCAAAATCGCCACCGGTTGGCGGGCGGTGTCCGTCGGGAGGGAGCGGGGGGCCCTGGTTCTCCTTCCCCGTCATCGAGGCCGCCGTTTGAAGAGCGGAAGACGGTGGCGGGGCTGCCCTCGCGTGCGACCCTCTGTCGCCATCCTTCCGCACGTCAGCGGAAGGTTCCGGCTTCCGCCGAGAGGAGAGTCCAACCCCCGGGGCCGTGGTCGCGCCAAACCCTTGCCGGTCCTGTCTTCTCCGGCTGGGAAGTGGCCGGGCCCTCGAAGGCTCGCGCCACAGATGTTGACGGGAGCGAAGCAAGCATGCTCAAAATGATGCTTGGGAAGGGAAAGGGGTGGGGGGGGGGGGGGTGGGGGTTTGGGATTGGGCAGGGGCAGTGCAGGGGGTGGGGGCAGCTGTTGCCCCTCCGGGTTGCTGGATTGGCGGCGAGCGACCTCGAACGCCTGCCGGCAGCACGACCATGTAGCGCCGGCCCGGCTAGCCGGTGGATATGAGGGATTTCAGGGAGGACTGGTTGGTGGCGGACAGGTTGTTGTAGGACTCGCAGACGCAGACATATTCGTGGCGCTCGTCCGTGGCACCGCCGCTCTCGTTGCAGATCACTACACGTGTGTGCTTGTAGACCACCGACCAGGTCTCGGCACGAGGGCACCGGCACTGCTCTGCCCGCTGGCGCCGGATCAGCAGCACCCCGGACGTCGTCTTCCTCGGCAGGTACAGGCAGCTCCTAAACGGGGAGAGAGGCAGCACATGAGTGGGAGAGTGAGGCAGCAGACAAGAGGAAAACCTTCCCCTCAACTGTCCCAGAGGGGGAAAGGACAGTGTATCTAACACACTGTGACACTGTCCCAGAGGGGGAAAGGACAGTGTATCTAACACACTGTGACACTGTCCCAGAGGGGGAAAGGACAGTGTATCTAACACACTGTGACACCCGGTCCCAGAGGGGGAAAGGACAGTGTATCTGACACACTGTGACACTGTCCCAGAGGGGGAAAGGACAGTGTATCTAACACACTGTGACACTGTCCCAGAGGGGGAAAGGACAGTGTATCTAACACACTGTGACACTGTCCCAGAGGGGGAAAGGACAGTGTATCTAACACACTGTACACCCGGTCCCAGAGGGGGAAAGGACAGTGTATCTAACACACTGTGACACTGTCCCAGAGGGGGAAAGGCCAGTGTATCTAACACACTGTGACACCCGGTCCCAGAGGGGGAAAGGACAGTGTATCTAACACACTGTGACACCCGGTCCCAGAGGGGGAAAGGACAGTGTATCTAACACACTGTGACACTGTCCCAGAGGGGGAAAGGACAGTGTATCTAACACACTGTGACACCCGGTCCCAGAGGGGGAAAGGACAGTGTATCTAACACACTGTGACACTGTCCCAGAGGGGGAAAGGACAGTGTATCTAACACACTGTGACACTGTCCCAGAGGGGGAAAGGACAGTGTATCTAACACACTGTGACACCCGGTCCCAGAGGGGGAAAGGACAGTGTATCTGACACACTGTGACACTGTCCCAGAGGGGGAAAGGACAGTGTATCTAACACACTGTGACACTGTCCCAGAGGGGGAAAGGACAGTGTATCTAACACACTGTGACACTGTCCCAGAGGGGGAAAGGACAGTGTATCTAACACACTGTACACCCGGTCCCAGAGGGGGAAAGGACAGTGTATCTGACACACTGTGACACTGTCCCAGAGGGGGAAAGGCCAGTGTATCTAACACACTGTGACACCCGGTCCCAGAGGGGGAAAGGACAGTGTATCTAACACACTGTGACACCCGGTCCCAGAGGGGGAAAGGACAGTGTATCTAACACACTGTGACACTGTCCCAGAGGGGGAAAGGACAGTGTATCTAACACACTGTGACACCCGGTCCCAGAGGGGGAAAGGACAGTGTATCTAACACACTGTGACACTGTCCCAGAGGGGGAAAGGCCAGTGTATCTAACACACTGTGACACCCGGTCCCAGAGGGGAAAGGACAGTGTATCTAACACACTGTGACACCCGGTCCCAGAGGGGGAAAGGACAGTGTATCTAACACACTGTGACACTGTCCCAGAGGGGGAAAGGACAGTGTATCTAACACACTGTGACACTGTCCCAGAGGGGGAAAGGACAGTGTATCTAACACACTGTGACACTGTCACAGGGGGGGAAAGGACAGTGTATCTAACACACTGTGACACCGGTCCCAGAGGGGGAGAGGACAGTGTATCTAACACACTGTACACCCGGTCCCAGAGGGGGAAAGGACAGTGTATCTGACACACTGTGACACTGTCCCAGAGGGGGAAAGGACAGTGTATCTAACACACTGTGACACTGTCCCAGAGAGGGAAAGGACAGTGTATCTAACACACTGTGACACTGTCCCAGAGGGGGAAAGGACAGTGTATCTAACACACTGTGACACTGTCCCAGAGGGGGAAAGGACAGTGTATCTAACACACTGTGACACCCGGTCCCAGTGGGGGAAAGGACAGTGTATCTAACACACTGTGACACTGTCCCAGAGGGGGAAAAGGCCAGTGTATCTAACACACTGTGACACCCGGTCCCAGAGGGGGAAAGGACAGTGTATCTAACACACTGTGACACCCGGTCCCAGAGTGGGAAAGGACAGTGTATCTAACACACTGTGACACCCGGTCCCAGAGGGGGGAAAGGACAGTGTATCTAACACACTGTGACACTGTCCCAGAGGGGGAAAGGACAGTGTATCTCACACACTGTGACACTGTCCCAGAGGCGGAAAGGACAGTGTATCTAACACACTGTGACACTGTCCCAGAGGGGGAAAGGACAGTGTATCTAACACACTGTGATACTGTCCCAGAGGGGGAAAGGACAGTGTATCTAACACACCATGACACTGTCCCAGAGGGGGAAAGGACAGTGTATCTAACACACTGTGACACTGTCCCAGAGGGGGAAAGGACAGTGTATCTAACACACTGTGACACCCGGACCCAGAGGGGGAAAGGACAGTGTATCTAACACACTGTGACACTGTCCCAGAGGGGGAAAGGTCAGTGTATCTAACACACTGTGACACCCGGTCCCAGAGGGAAA
>NC_052165.1:93554215-93610809 GCF_902713615.1 Scyliorhinus canicula | reverse complement strand
TTCTGGTCTGGTTAGACCACACTGGGAGCACTGTGTACAGTTCTGGTCTGGTTAGACCACACTGGGAGCACTGTGTACAGTTCTGGTTAGACCACACTGGGAGCACTGTGTACAGTTCTGGTTAGACCACACTGGGAGCACTGTGTACAGTTCTGGTCTGGTTAGATCACACTGGGAGCACTGTGTACAGTTCTGGTCTGGTTAGACCACACTGGGAATCTGTGTACAGTTCTGGTCTGGTTAGACCACACTGGGAGCACTGTGTACAGTTCTGGTTAGACCACACTGGGAGCACTGTGTACAGTTCTGGTTAGACCACACTGGGAGCACTGTGTACAGTTCTGGTCTGGTTAGACCACACTGGGAGCACTGTGTACAGTTCTGGTTAGACCACACTGGGAGCACTGTGTACAGTTCCTCTCTGGTTAGACCACACTGGGAGCACTGTGTACAGTTCTGGTCTGGTTAGACCACACTGGGAGCACTGTGTACAGTTCTGGTTAGACCACACTGGGAGCACTGTGTACAGTTCTGGTCTGGTTAGACCACACTGGGAGCACTGTGTACAGTTCTGGTCTGGTTAGACCACACTGGGCAGCACTGTGTACAGTTCTGGTCTGGTTAGACCACACTGGGAGCACTGTGTACAGTTCTGGTCTGGTTAGACCACACTGGGAGCACTGTGTACAGTTCTGGTCTGGTTAGACCACACTGGGAGCACTGTGTACAGTTCTGGTCTGGTTAGACCACACTGGGAGCACTGTGTACAGTTCTGGTCTGGTTAGACCACACTGGGAGCTACTGTGTACAGTTCTGGTTAGACCACACTGGGAGCACTGTGTACAGTTCTGGTTAGACCACACTGGGAGCACTGTGTACAGTTCTGGTTAGACCACACTGGGAGCACTGTGTACAGTTCTGGTCTGGTTAGACCACACTGGGAGCACTGTGTACAGTTCTGGTCTGGATAGACCACACTGGGAGCACTGTGTACAGTTCTGTGGTTAGACCACACTGGGAGCACTGTGTACAGTTCTGGTCTGGTTAGACCACACTGGGAGCACTGTGTACAGTTCTGGTCTGGTTAGACCACACTGGGAGCACTGTGTACAGTTCTGGTTAGACCACACTGGGAGCACTGTGTACAGTTCCTGTCTGGTTAGACCACACTGGGAGCGCTGTGTACAGTTCTGGTCTGGTTAGACCACACTGGGAGCACTGTGTACAGTTCTGGTCTGGTTAGACCACACTGGGAGCACTGTGTACAGTTCTGGTCTGGTTAGACCACACTGGGAGCGCTGTGTACAGTTCTGGTCTGGTTAGACCACACTGGGAGCGCTGTGTACAGTTCTGGTCTGGTTAGACCACACTGGGAGCACTGTGTACAGTTCTGGTTTAGACCACACTGGGAGCACTGTGTACAGTTCTGGTTAGACCACACTGGGAGCACTGTGTACAGTTCTGGTCTGGTTAGACCACACTGGGAGCACTGTGTACAGTTCTGGTCTGGTTAGACCACACTGGGAGCACTGTGTACAGTTCTGGTTTGACCACACTGGGAGCACTGTGTACAGTTCTGGTCTGGTTAGACCACACTGGGAGCACTGTGTACAGTTCTGGTCTGGTTAGACCACACTGGGAACACTGTGTACAGTTCTGGTCTGGTTAGACCACACTGGGAGCACTGTGTACGGTTCTGGTCTGGTTAGACCACACTGGGAGCACTGTGTACAGTTCTGGTTAGACCACACTGGGAGCACCGTGTACAGTTCTGGTCTGGTTAGACCACACTGGGAGCACTGTGTACAGTTCTGGTCTGGTTAGACCACACTGGGAGTGCTGTGTACAGTTCTGGTCTGGTTAGACCACACTGGGAGCTCTGTGTACTGTTCTGGTCTGGTTAGACCACACTGGGAGCACTGTGTACAGTTCTGGTTAGACCACACTGGGAGCACTGTGTACAGTTCTGGTCTGGTTAGACCACACTGGGAACACTGTGTACAGTTCTGGTCTGGTTAGACCACACTGGGAGCACTGTGTACAGTTCTGGTTAGACCACACTGGGAGCACTGTGTACAGTTCTGGTCTGGATAGACCACACTGGGAGCACTGTGTACAGTTCTGGTCTGGTTAGACCACACTGGGAGCGCTGTGTACAGTTCTGGTCTGGTTAGACCACACTGGGAGCTCTGTGTACAGTTCTGGTTAGACCACACTGGGAGCACTGTGTACAGTTCTGGTTAGACCACACTGGGAGCACTGTGTACAGTTCTGGCCTGGTTAGACCACACTGGGAGCACTGTGTACAGTTCTGGTCTGGTTAGACCACACTGGGAGCACTGTGTACAGTTCTGGCGTGGTTAGACCACACTGGGAGCACTGTGTACAGTTCTGGTTAGACCACACTGGGAGCGCTGTGTACAGTTCTGGTCTGGTTAGACCACACTGGGAGCACTGTGTACAGTTCTGGTCTGGTTAGACCACACTGGGAGCACTGTGTACAGTTCTGGTCTGGTTAGACCACACTGGGAGCACTGTGTACAGTTCTGGTCTGGTTAGACCACACTGGGAGCGCTGTGTACAGTTCTGGTCTGGTTAGACCACACTGGGAGCACTGTGTACAGTTCTGGTTAGACAACACTGGGAGCGCTGTGTACAGTTCTGGTCTGGTTAGACCACACTGGGAGCACTGTGTACAGTTCTGGTCTGGTTAGACCACACTGGGAGCACTGTGTACAGTTCTGGTCTGGTTAGACCACACTGGGAGCGCTGTGTACAGTTCTGGTCTGGTTAGACCACACTGGGAGCACTGTGTACAGTTCTGGTCTGGTTAGACCACACTGGGAGCACTGTGTACAGTTCTGGTCTGGTTAGACCACACTGGGAGCACTGTGTACAGTTCTGGTCTGGTTAGACCACACTGGGAGCACTGTGTACAGTTCTGGTCTGGTTAGACCACACTGGGAGCACTGTGTACAGTTCTGGTCTGGTTAGACCACACTGGGAGCACTGTGTACAGTTCTGGTTAGACCACACTGGGAGCACTGTGTACAGTTCTGGTTAGACCACACTGGGAGCACTGTGTACAGTTCTGGTTAGACCACACTGGGAGCACTGTGTACAGTTCTGGTCTGGTTAGACCACACTGGGAGCACTGTATACAGTTCTGGTTAGACCACACTGGGAGCACTGTGTACAGTTCTGGTTAGACCACACTGGGAGCACTGTGTACAGTTCTGGTCTGGTTAGACCACACTGGGAGCACTGTATACAGTTCTGGTTAGACCACACTGGGAGCACTGTGTACAGTTCTGGTTAGACCACACTGGGAGCACTGTGTACAGTTCTGGTTAGACCACACTGGGAGCAGTGTGTACAGTTCTGGTCTGGTTAGACCACACTGGGAGCACTGTGTACAGTTCTGGTCTGGTTAGACCACACTGGGAGTGCTGTGTACAGTTCTGGTTAGACCACACTGGGAGCACTGTGTACAGTTCTGGTTAGACCACACTGGGAGCACTGTGTACAGTTCTGGTCTGGTTAGATCACACTGGGAGCACTGTGTACAGTTCTGGTCTGGTTAGACCACACTGGGAATCTGTGTACAGTTCTGGTCTGGTTAGACCACACTGGGAGCGCTGTGTACAGTTCTGGTTAGACCACACTGGGAGCACTGTGTACAGTTCTGGTTAGACCACACTGGGAGCACTGTGTACAGTTCTGGTCTGGTTAGACCACACTGGGAGCACTGTGTACAGTTCTGGTTAGACCACACTGGGAGCACTGTGTACAGTTCTGGTTAGACCACACTGGGAGCACTGTGTACAGTTCTGGTCTGGTTAGACCACACTGGGAGCACTGTGTACAGTTCTGGTTAGACCACACTGGGAGCACTGTGTACAGTTCTGGTCTGGTTAGACCACACTGGGAGCACTGTGTACAGTTCTGGTCTGGTTAGACCACACTGGGAGCACTGTGTACAGTTCTGGTCTGGTTAGACCACACTGGGAGCACTGTGTACAGTTCTGGTCTGGTTAGACCACACTGGGAGCACTGTGTACAGTTCTGGTCTGGTTAGACCACACTGGGAGCACTGTGTACAGTTCTGGTCTGGTTAGACCACACTGGGAGCACTGTGTACAGTTCTGGTCTGGTTAGACCACACTGGGAGCTCTGTGTACAGTTCTGGTTAGACCACACTGGGAGCGCTGTGTACAGTTCTGGTTAGACCACACTGGGAGCACTGTGTACAGTTCTGGTTAGACCACACTGGGAGCGCTGTGTACAGTTCTGGTTAGACCACACTGGGAGCACTGTGTACTGTTCTGGTCTGGATAGACCACACTGGGAGCACTGTGTACAGTTCTGGTTAGACCACACTGGGAGCACTGTGTACAGTTCTGGTCTGGTTAGACCACACTGGGAGCTCTGTGTACAGTTCTGGTCTGGTTAGACCACACTGGGAGCTCTGTGTACAGTTCTGGTTAGACCACACTGGGAGCACTGTGTACAGTTCTGGTTAGACCACACTGGGAGCGCTGTGTACAGTTCTGGCCTGGTTAGACCACACTGGGAGCACTGTGTACAGTTCTGGTCTGGTTAGACCACACTGGGAGCACTGTGTACAGTTCTGGTCTGGTTAGACCACACTGGGAGCGCTGTGTACAGTTCTGGTCTGGTTAGACCACACTGGGAGCGCTGTGTACAGTTCTGGTCTGGTTAGACCACACTGGGAGCACTGTGTACAGTTCTGGTTTGACCACACTGGGAGCACTGTGTACAGTTCTGGTTAGACCACACTGGGAGCACTGTGTACAGTTCTGGTCTGGTTAGACCACACTGGGAGCGCTGTGTACAGTTCTGGTCTGGTTAGACCACACTGGGAGCACTGTGTACAGTTCTGGTTTGACCACACTGGGAGCACTGTGTACAGTTCTGGTCTGGTTAGACCACACTGGGAGCACTGTGTACAGTTCTGGTCTGGTTAGACCACACTGGGAGCACTGTGTACAGTTCTGGTTAGACCACACTGGGAGCGCTGTGTACAGTTCTGGATAGACCACACTGGGAGCGCTGTGTACAGTTCTGGTCTGGATAGACCACACTGGGAGCACTGTGTACAGTTCTGGTCTGGTTAGACCACACTGGGAGCACTGTGTACAGTTCTGGTTAGACCACACTGGGAGCACTGTGTACAGTTCTGGTTAGACCACACTGGGAGCGCTGTGTACAGTTCTGGTTAGACCACACTGGGAGCACTGTGTACAGTTCTGGTTAGACCACACTGGGAGCACTGTGTACAGTTCTGGTTAGACCACACAGGGAGCGCTGTGTACAGTTCTGGTTAGACCACACTGGGAGCACTGTGTACAGTTCTGGTTAGACCACACTGGGAGCACTGTGTACAGTTCTGGTTAGACCACACAGGGAGCGCTGTGTACAGTTCTGGTTAGACCACACTGGGAGCACTGTGTACAGTTCTGGTCTGGTTAGACCACACTGGGAGCGCTGTGTACAGTTCTGGTCTGGTTAGACCACACTGGGAGCTCTGTGTACAGTTCTGGTCTGGTTAGACCACACTGGGAGCACTGTGTACTGTTCTGGTTAGATCACACTGGGAGCACTGTGTACAGTTCTGGTCTGGTTAGACCACACTGGGAGCTCTGTGTACAGTTCTGGTTAGACCACACTGGGAGCACTGTGTACTGTTCTGGCCTGGTTAGACCACACTGGGAGCACTGTGTACAGTTCTGGTTAGACCACATTGGGAGCACTGTGTACAGTTCTGGTTAGACCACACTGGGAGCGCTGTGTACAGTTCTGGTTAGACCACATTGGGAGCACTGTGTACAGTTCTGGTTAGACCACACTGGGAGCACTGTGTACAGTTCTGGTCTGGTTAGACCACACTGGGAGCTCTGTGTACAGTTCTGGTTAGACCACACTGGGAGCACTGTGTACAGTTCTGGTTAGACCACACTGGGAGCACTGTGTACAGTTCTGGTCTGGTTAGACCACACTGGGAACACTGTGTACAGTTCTGGTCTGGTTAGACCACACTGGGAGTGCTGTGTACAGTTCTGGTTAGACCACACTGGGAGCACCGTGTACAGTTCTGGTCTGGTTAGACCACACTGGGAGCACTGTGTACAGTTCTGGTCTGGTTAGACCACACTGGGAGCACTGTGTACAGTTCTGGTCTGGTTAGACCACACTGGGAGCACTGTGTACAGTTCTGGTCTGGTTAGACCACACTGGGAGCACTGTGTACAGTTCTGGTTAGACCACACTGGGAGCACTGTGTACAGTTCTGGTCTGGTTAGACCACACTGGGAGCACTGTGTACAGTTCTGGTTAGACCACACTGGGAGCACTGTGTACAGTTCTGGTCTGGTTAGACCACACTGGGAGCACTGTGTACAGTTCTGGTCTGGTTAGACCACACTGGGAGCACTGTGTACAGTTCTGGTTAGACCACACTGGGAGCACTGTGTACAGTTCTGGTCTGGTAGACCACACTGGGAGCACTGTGTACAGTTCTGGTCTGGTTAGACCACACTGGGAGCACTGTGTACAGTTCTGGTCTGGTTAGACCACACTGGGAGCACTGTGTACAGTTCTGGTCTGGTTAGACCACACTGGGAGCACTGTGTACAGTTCTGGTTAGACCACACTGGGAGCACTGTGTACAGTTCTGGTCTGGTTAGACCACACTGGGAGCACTGTGTACAGTTCTGGCGTGGTTAGACCACACTGGGAGCACTGTGTACAGTTCTGGTTAGACCACACTGGGAGCACTGTGTACAGTTCTGGTCTGGTTAGACCACACTGGGAGCACTGTGTACAGTTCTGGTTAGACCACACTGGGAGCACTGTGTACAGTTCTGGTTTGGTTAGACCACACTGGGAGCTCTGTGTACAGTTCTGGTTAGATCACACTGGGAGCACTGTGTACAGTTCTGGTCTGGTTAGACCACACTGGGAGCACTGTGTACAGTTCTGGTCTGGTTAGACCACACTGGGAGCACTGTGTACAGTTCTGGTTAGACAACACTGGGAGCGCTGTGTACAGTTCTGGTTTGGTTAGACCACACTGGGAGCACTGTGTACAGTTCTGGTCTGGTTAGACCACACTGGGAGCACTGTGTACAGTTCTGGTTAGACAACACTGGGAGCGCTGTGTACAGTTCTGGTCTGGTTAGACAACACTGGGAGCACTGTGTACAGTTCTGGTCTGGTTAGACCACACTGGGAGCACTGTGTACAGTTCTGGTTAGACCACACTGGGAGCACTGTGTACAGTTCTGGTTAGACCACACTGGGAGCACTGTGTCCAGTTCTGGTCTGGTTAGACCACACTGGGAGCACTGTGTACAGTTCTGGTCTGGTTAGACCACACTGGGAGCACTGTGTACAGTTCTGGTTAGACCACACTGGGAGCACTGTGTACAGTTCTGGTTAGACCACACTGGGAGCACTGTGTACAGTTCTGGTTAGACCACACTGGGAGCACTGTGTACAGTTCTGGCCTGGTTAGACCACACTGGGAGCACTGTGTACAGTTCTGGTCTGGTTAGACCACACTGGGAGCACTGTGTACAGTTCTGGTTAGAACACACTGGGAGCACTGTGTACAGTTCTGGCCTGGTTAGACCACACTGGGAGCACTGTATACAGTTCTGGTTAGACCACACTGGGAGCACTGTGTACAGTTCTGGTCTGGTTAGACCACACTGGGAGCACTGTGTACAGTTCTGGTTAGACCACACTGGGAGCACTGTGTACAGTTCTGGTTAGACCACACTGGGAGCACTGTGTACAGTTCTGGTCTGGTTAGACCACACTGGGAGCACTGTGTACAGTTCTGGTCTGGTTAGACCACACTGGGAGCTCTGTGTACAGTTCTGGTTAGACCACACTGGGAGCACTGTGTACAGTTCTGGTTAGACCACACTGGGAGCACTGTGTACAGTTCTGGTTAGACCACACTGGGAGCACTGTGTACAGTTCTGGTCTGGTTAGACCACACTGGGAGTGCTGTGTACAGTTCTGGTTAGACCACACTGGGAGCACTGTGTACAGTTCTGGTTAGACCACACTGGGAGCACTGTGTACAGTTCTGGTCTGGTTAGATCACACTGGGAGCACTGTGTACAGTTCTGGTCTGGTTAGACCACACTGGGAGCACTGTGTACAGTTCTGGTCTGGTTAGACCACACTGGGAGCACTGTGTACAGTTCTGGTTAGACCACACTGGGAGCACTGTGTACAGTTCTGGCGTGGTTAGACCACACTGGGAGCACTGTGTACAGTTCTGGTCTGGTTAGACCACACTGGGAGCACTGTGTACAGTTCTGGTCTGGTTAGACCACACTGGCAGCACTGTGTACAGTTCTGGTTAGACCACACTGGGAGCGCTGTGTACAGTTCTGGTCTGGTTAGACCACACTGGGAGCACTGTGTACAGTTCTGGTCTGGTTAGACCACACTGGGAGCACTGTGTACAGTTCTGGTCTGGTTAGACCACACTGGGAGCACTGTGTACAGTTCTGGTCTGGTTAGACCACACTGGGAGCACTGTGTACAGTTCTGGTCTGGTTAGACCACACTGGGAGCACTGTGTACAGTTCTGGTCTGGTTAGACCACACTGGGAGCACTGTGTACAGTTCTGGTCTGGTTAGACCACACTGGGAGCACTGTGTACTGTTCTGGTCTGGATAGACCACACTGGGAGCACTGTGTACAGTTCTGGTTAGACCACACTGGGAGCGCTGTGTACAGTTCTGGTCTGGTTAGACCACACTGGGAGCTCTGTGTACAGTTCTGGTTAGACCACACTGGGAGCACTGTGTACAGTTCTGGTTAGACCACACTGGGAGCGCTGTGTACAGTTCTGGCCTGGTTAGACCACACTGGGAGCACTGTGTACAGTTCTGGTCTGGTTAGACCACACTGGGAGCACTGTGTACAGTTCTGGTTAGACCACACTGGGAGCACTGTGTACAGTTCTGGTCTGGATAGACCACACTGGGAGCACTGTGTACAGTTCTGGCCTGGTTAGACCACACTGGGAGCACTGTGTACAGTTCTGGTCTGGTTAGACCACACTGGAAGCACTGTGTACAGTTCTGGTCTGGTTAGACCACACTGGGAGCACAGTGTACAGTTATGGTCTGGATAGACCACACTGGGAGCACTGTGTACAGTTCTGGTCTGGTTAGACCACACTGGGAGCACTGTGTACAGTTCTGGCCTAGTTAGACCACACTGGGAGCACTGTGTACAGTTCTGGTCTGGTTAGACCACACTGGGAGCACTGTGTACAGTTCTGGTCTGGTTAGACCACACTGGGAGCACTGTGTACAGTTCTGGTCTGGTTAGACCACACTGGGAGCACTGTGTACAGTTCTGGTCTGGTTAGACCACACTGGGAGCACTGTGTACAGTTCTGGTCTGGTTAGACCACACTGGGAGCACTGTGTACTGTTCTGGTCTGGATAGACCACACTGGGAGCACTGTGTACAGTTCTGGTCTGGTTAGACCACACTGGGAGCACTGTGTACAGTTCTGGTCTGGTTAGACCACACTGGGAGCACTGTGTACAGTTCTGGTCTGGATAGACCACACTGGGAGCACTGTGTACAGTTCTGGTCTGGCTAGACCACACTGGGAGCACTGTGTACAGTTCTGGTCTGGTTAGACCACACTGGGAGCACTGTGTACAGTTCTGGTTAGACCCACACTGGGAGCACTGTGTACAGTTCTAGTTATACCACACTGGGAGCACTGTGTACAGTTCTGGTCTGGTTAGACCACACTGGGAGCACTGTGTACAGTTCTGGTCTGGTTAGACCACACTGGGAGCACTGTGTACAGTTCTGGTCTGGTTAGACCACACTGGGAGCGCTGTGTACAGTTCTGGTTAGACCACACTGGGAGCACTGTGTACAGTTCTGGTCTGGTTAGACCACACTGGGAGCGCTGTGTACAGTTCTGGTCTGGTTAGACCACACTGGGTGCACTGTGTACAGTTCTGGTTAGACCACACTGGGAGCACTGTGTACAGTTCTGGTCTGGTTAGACCACACTGGGAGCACTGTGTACAGTTCTGGTTAGACCAGACTGGGAGCACTGTGTACAGTTCTGGTCTGGTTAGACCACACTGGGAGCGCTGTGTACAGTTCTGGCCTGGTTAGACCACACTGGGAGCACTGTGTACAGTTCTGGTCTGGTTAGACCACACTGGGAGCGCTGTGTACAGTTCTGGCCTGGTTAGACCACACTGGGAGCACTGTGTACAGTTCTGGTCTGGTCAGACCACACTGGGAGCGCTGTGTACAGTTCTGGCCTGGTTAGACCACACTGGGAGCACTGTGTACAGTTCTGGTCTGGTTAGACCACACTGGGAGCACTGTGTACAGTTCTGTTCTGGTTAGACCACACTGGGAGCACTGTGTACAGTTCTGTTCTGGTTAGACCACACTGGGAGCACTGTGTACAGTTCTGGTCTGGTTAGACCACACTGGGAGCACTGTGTACAGTTCTGGCCTGGTTAGACCACACTGGGAGCACTGTGTACAGTTCTGGTCTGGTTAGACCACACTGGGAGCGCTGTGTACAGTTCTGGTCTGGTTAGACCACACTGGGAGCACTGTGTACAGTTCTGGTTAGACCACACTGGAAGCGCTGTGTACAGTTCTGGTTGGACCACACTGAGAGCACTGTGTACAGTTCTGGTCTGGTTAGACCACACTGGGAGCACTGTGTACAGTTCTGGTTAGACCACACTGGGAGCGCTGTGTACAGTTCTGGTTAGACCACACTGGGAGCACTGTGTATAGTTCTGGTCTGGTTAGACCACACTGGGAGCACTGTGTACAGTTCTGGTCTGGTTAGACCACACTGGGAGCACTGTGTACAGTTCTGGCCTGGTTAGACCACACTGGGAGCACTGTGTACAGTTCTGGTCTGGTTAGACCACACTGTGAGCGCTGTGTACAGTTCTGGTCTGGTTAGACCACACTGGGAGCACTGTGTACAGTTCTGGTTAGACCACACTGGAAGCGCTGTGTACAGTTCTGGTTGGACCACACTGGGAGCACTGTGTACAGTTCTGGTCTGGTTAGACCACACTGGGAGCGCTGTGTACAGTTCTGGTTAGACCACACTGGGAGCACTGTGTACAGTTCTGGTTAGACCACACTGAGAGCGCTGTTTTGAGTTCTGGATAATTTAGGAGGCGCGGTGGGGGTATTGTGTCACACAGCTATCTCTGACGCAGAGCTCTGAGTTTGAGTCTCTGTCTGTTGGACCTTCCCAGAACGTTGTGTTCATAATGTGGTCAATCAGCCCCAGAACCAACTTGGAAATTGTTGCTGCCCTCGATGGCAGGCAGGAACAGTGGGAGAGATTCCTAGTCAGCCGCATGATGGAAACAATATTAGAGCCTCTCCTGTCACCCTTCCTCGCTCCAGCCTACAATGTGTGTTAACACATCTGCATGGCCGCTGCCCTGGACTCTTAGGTGGCAAGTTTGGTTCGGTTGGTGAATGGCCAGTGTGAATCTGTTTGGGGTCAGTGCAGGGTGCGACCCCTCTTCCTGCTGGGGTGATTTCTGCACAAGTCTCCCTGCCTGACCCCGTGGCCGCCATTGCATCACGATGGCGCGGAGCTGTGTTCGCGTTCCGAACTGAGATGGACAACGAAAATGATCAGGGACTGACTGAGCATCCTGCTCCGTATTCAGATCAAATTCCAGCTCGGAAAACCTTCCCGATTCCCACCCTCCTCAGGGTGAATCCCAGTCCCTTTCCTTCAAGGGCTTAGCCACAGATCGTCCCCAGGGAGCAAAGGGTTGTCCTTTGACCCTAATCTATCCAAAAATGGCGTCCGACTCCAGAAAGCCCCTCAGCTATGCCCGCAACAGAACTGAGAATAATAATCTTTATTAGTGACACAAGTCGGCTTACATTAACAAAAAATCCCCTAGTCGCCACATTCCGACGCCTGTTCGGGTGCA
Organism: Scyliorhinus canicula; assembly: GCF_902713615.1. NCBI lineage: Eukaryota > Metazoa > Chordata > Chondrichthyes > Carcharhiniformes > Scyliorhinidae > Scyliorhinus > Scyliorhinus canicula. The sequence goes on along the minus strand of NC_052165.1, from coordinate 93,598,788 downwards.
CAGAGGGAGAATTCAGAATGGCCAATTCACCTGACATCACGTCTTTCGGGACTTGTGGGAGGAAACCGGAGCACCCGGAGGAAACCCACGCAGACACGTGGGGGGGGGGGGGGGGGACGACACATGCACACTCCGCACAGACAGTGACCCAAGTCGCGAATCGAACCCAAATCCCTGGCGCTGTGAAGCAACAGTGCTAACCAGCGCCGCCCAACATGCATCGCCCAACATTACCTTCATCCAAACCTTCAGCGAGAACCCTGAACCGGGATTGGCTGATGACCGACTCTCGGTAACAGCGGCAGGAACATTGTTATCACCCCTTTTCCACTTCATGGATCCCGGTTGAACATTCCTTGGCCCCCAGGCTGCGCCCCGTGCCACGTGGCGGCCTGGGTCACCGATGGTTTCGGTCTCCAGCCTGGTTTCAACTAGCATCGGTTTCCCTAGAAACCAGATGTTGCATTTTCTGTTCCTGTCCCCTTCAGTTCCCCTGGAAATGTCAGTGGGGGCAGGGCTCGATTCAATTCGAAGCTTTGAAGCAGGCGACGGCTCATTCGACAGGACACCCCACGTGACAATTGTTCCCCACCTCCTACCCACTCCCCGACTTTCCCCACGAACTGTGGATCCCACCGCAATCTGCTCAGCCGACAGCTCTCCAGGTTTGACAATTCTAAAGATTGACAACCCTGCACTGGACAGGTTTATCCAACCTCACTCCGGGACTGTGAGCAGCAGTTTGGACTTTATAAACAGGGGAGACCAGAGGGACGATTGAAAAATGGTGCGAACAGACCTCAAAGCCTCTCCTCTTGGTTTTTGCAGGATCCTTGACCAGTGGTGGAGACTTCATACACACAGCAGCTACCCAACAGGTAACGTTCCTATTGGGCACAGGGCAGATGACAACTTGGCCGGCTTCATTCCGACAGTCAGAAGCAGGGATCTGTTTGGAGCGACTCGGCCGCTTGGATATAGCTACGAGGGAAATGAATGAGCGATGGTCCTGCTCCTCAGGCAGTCTGCAGTGAGGGCACAACGATGGAGGGCACACTCAATAACTGCATTAACTCATTGCCTCTCAATCTCTCCCCTCTTTCTCCTATTTACCTGAAGGCCCTGAAATAGACTGAATTAGATTTTCAATTGGGAAAGTGTAGAGGGAGCTTTTCTCTGTCTCTAACACCGTGCTGTACCTGTCCTGAATGTGTCTGTATCGATCACTCAAGTCGCAATAAAGAAATGCCTGAGGGTTATCAAAGCAAATGTAACATTCTGGGTCTGTTGTTATTTGGTTTGCTCATTTGGGTTCATCAATTAAACTAAACGAGCAAACTGAGAGACAAATTAAAGTGCAAACTAGAATCAAAAAGGAACTTTTAGGCCTGAAAACCGTCAGCGAAGTAACCCCCAATGGAAGGAAAAGAACCGCTGCAAAGAAATTCCAACAAGGGGCCGAAGGGAAGGCAGGAGTGGCGGTAAGGGCCACGTACAGCGAGCGGAGCCACGGGGTGAGGTAAATCCCGGCCGTCCAAGAGAGAGGGACACCGTCTTCCCCAGCATCAACCTCTCCCCGTGCCACCTGGAGACGGACGGAAGACCTTCCTCAACAAGCAGATGGCCGCCATGAAGGGGGCGATCAGAATTGAGATCCAGGTGGCGGACATGATATGCAGACACAGGGCAGCACGGTGGCCCAGTGGGTTAGCCCTGCTGCTTCACGGCGCTGAGGTCCCAGGTTCTAATCCCGGCTCTGGGTCACTGTCCGTGTGGAGTTTGCACATTCTCCCCGTGTCTGCGTGGGTTTCGCCCCCACAACCCAAAGATGTGCAGAGTAGGTGGATTGGCCGCGCTAAATTGCCCCTTATTTGAAAAAAACAATTGGGTAATCTAAATTTTTTTTTTAAATTTTTTAAATAATATGCAGACACACACATAATGAGATACAGACAAGCAGCTAATGGACAGAGAGAACAGGGCATAACCAATGAGCAGGCAGGACACTCAGGGGTGGTATCTCACTATAAAAGGCACGAGGGACCCACACTCCCCCTCTTTCCACTGATGAACATCTACAGAGTGAGTCAGGGTGTATGTACACTATCACACCTCCAGCACGTGGCTAAGAGCTCATCTGGTTCAGTCAGACAGAGGTTAGGTTAGCAGAGAGTCGAACTCACAGAGAACTGAGCTAACTGTGTGACAGGTTCAATAAATCAGATTGAACTAACTTCAAGGGCTGGAGTATCTTTCTGATCTAAGCTGCATCCAGTTGCAGCCAGTGTTAGACCAGTGTACCTAACTCGACATGATACCAGGAGACTACTAGTTTAAGGTGGCTTACCTCAGTCCGTTCTGTGATGACCAGCGAATGTATCCCGGCACCATGGAGAAGATCCAGGCTCCTCACCAGCTCAGGACCACCGGCAATCTCAGTGCCAACTGGCGGACATTCAAGCAAAGGTTTCTGCTGTACATCGAAGCCTCAGACCTCGAGGGTGCATCTGATGCGAGGAAGATCACGCTTCTCCTCTCAACTGCGGGTGATCAAGCCATCGAACTCTTCAACTTTTTCCACTTCACCGAAGGCCAGGACTTGACAAAGCTTCAGGCCATCCTGGACAAGTTTGACAATCACTGTGAAGTGGACATCAATGAAATCTTCGAGCGCTACATATTCAAACAGCATTTACAAGGTAAAGATGAATCTTTCAACTCCTTCTTAACTAGCCTCCGCCTGCTCGCGCTGTCCTGCTACTTTGGTGATATTGCTGACTCCATGATCAGAGACCAAATCGTGTTTGGAGTTCACTCTGATCCTCTGGGAGAGCAGCTACTGAAAATCCAGCATATGACCAGGTCAGTCGCGATGGAAACATGTACAGTGCATGAGCGCTCGGAAAATCTGTATTCCCAATACAAATCGGCTCAAAATGAGAAACCTGTCTCCCACGAGGCAGAGAGTGTGCAGGCCATCGCCCGGATGCAGCGCCTCAGCATTGAAGACAGCGGCCATCTCGCCCGCTTTTCCCGGGGCCCCACGCATGCGCGATGCGAACGGGATAACGAAGCGGCCGACACCCGCACTGCGCATGCGCGGCGACGGGCACCTCGTCACAACGCCGATGTCATGACGTGCCCGAACTGACCGGGATGCCCGGGCAGCGGGCGTTTAGCGGCCTGTGTCCAGGGGGTGATCGACGGGATGCATGTCGCCCTACGGGCACCTGCCGATGATAGGCCGCTCCACACAATCTCGATGAAGGTGGAGCTGGTGTGTGACCATCGATCCTCCGGCTACACTGCGCTGGAAAAGCAGCTCCCCGCGGCGCAGTGTGGCCATTAAAAGCTGGGAGGTCCTGCTCCCGGGATCTACCTGGCTCGCCACGCTTCGTGAGACGTTATGGTGTAAATCCCCGCGCAGTGTGGGTGGGATCACTTTTTGTCAAATCTGCATATTTGGGCAGCACGGTAGCACAAGTGGTTGGCACTGTGGCTTGACAGCTCCAGGATCCCAGGTTCGATTCCCGGCTGGGCCACTGTCTGTGCGGAGTCAGCACGTTCTCCCCGTGTGTGCGTGGGTTTCCTCCGGGCGCTCCGGTTTCCTCCCACAAGTCCCGAAAGATGTGCTGTTAGGTGGATTGGCCGTGTTAAATTGCCCTTCGTGTCCGAAAAGGTTAGGAGGGGTTATTGGGATAGTGAGGACTTAAGTGGGTCGGTGCAGACTCGATGGGCTGAATGGCCCCTTCTGCACTGTATGTTCTCTGTTCAGGGCGGCAGCTCGGCACTGCCAATAAGCCAAGGTGGCATTTTGTGTGTGTGTGTGCAAATTGGATGGAGGCGTGCCCTGTGTGGGTGGGGGGGGGAGGTCAGGGATTGCGTCGGAGACCTCGGTCTCTCGCTACACGGGGGAGTTCCGGCATGCGGGGTGCCCCACGGTACAAAACGGGGCTGTGAGGGGCCTCGGCCGCGCGCTCCCCGTTCAGGCCTCCTGTACAACGCGAGTGGCATTAAATAGCCAATGTGTTTCTCAGCACTCTGAGCTCCAGGAAACACCTGGCTAAACCCGCTCGCTCGGGCCTTGGCCCCTCAACAACTGACCGCGTCGAGCTCTTTGAAAAAAGGAAATGAATGGCCGACATCTCAGGGAGAACCCCTCCACCGCCCCCTCATGGGGTACTCGACCTTCTCTACATGGAAGAACGAATTCGAGTCGCCCAACCAGGCCGAGATACCGGACGGGATACCCCTCCGAGCTATCAACGGGCCAAAGTCGTGGACATCCGCCTGTTGTGTGGTGTAATTTGAAATACCAGAAGCTTCCCCTTGATGCAGATTTGAGTAAAAGATGCTCCAGACTTTGAAATGAGTTCAATGTGTCTTATTGAACTATTAGCACGGTTCTCAAATGAGTTCGACCCTCTGCTAATCTAACTGTAGTAACTCCGTCTAACTGTCTCAGCCTGCTCTAAGCCACGTGCTGAGGAATTGAACAAACGAATGTGATGTTAAATAGTTCAAATATTAGTTAGAATAATGTAGATGTGAGCCAGCCTGACAGGAGTGGGTTCCCAAACAAAGGACAAAGGGATTCAGAAAGCATGACCAGGAAGGGGGGAGGGGCGCCTTGTGGAGGATGGTGAAAAGGATGCTGGGTAACAAGAGGCCCAGGGTTGAGGAATGCGACGTGAGCCAATCAGGATATATGGCCAAGTCAGGAGGTGTATAGGATGACCTGTGGGAATCCTGTATGTGAAACTTGATGCCATTTGAATGATATTTGCAGAGATTTCTTTGTCTCCGATCGCACTCGGTTCTGGAGCCCCAGAAGACCGCCTGTGTGTTCTGAATCTCTGTGGAGCGAGTCGGCCTTGCAAGTCGGTTAAAAATAAATAATACTATACCGACAAATCCATCTCGGGTTTTATTGAGGCCGGACTGACGGGTAAAGAACTTAATACAGACACTGTACACACTGGGAGCACTGTGTACAGTTCTGGTCTGGTTAGACCACACTGGCAGCACTGTGTACAGTTCTGGTTAGACCACACTGGGAGCGCTGTGTACAGTTCTGGTCTGGTTAGACCACACTGGGAGCACTGTGTACAGTTCTGGTCTGGTTAGACCACACTGGGAGCACTGTGTACAGTTCTGGTCTGGTTAGACCACACTGGGAGCACTGTGTACAGTTCTGGTCTGGTTAGACCACACTGGGAGCACTGTGTACAGTTCTGGTCTGGTTAGACCACACTGGGAGCACTGTGTACAGTTCTGGTCTGGTTAGACCACACTGGGAGCACTGTGTACAGTTCTGGTTTGACCACACTGGGAGCACTGTGTACAGTTCTGGTCTGGTTAGACCACACTGGGAGCACTGTGTACAGTTCTGGTCTGGTTAGACCACACTGGGAGCACCGTGTACTGTTCTGGTTAGACCACACTGGGAGCACTGTGTACAGTTCTGGTCTGGTTAGACCACACTGGGAGCACTGTGTACTGTTCTGGTCTGGATAGACCACACTGGGAGCACTGTGTACAGTTCTGGTCTGGTTAGACCACACTGGGAGCACTGTGTACAGTTCTGGTCTGGTTAGACCACACTGGGAGCACTGTGTACAGTTCTGGTCTGGTTAGACCACACTGGGAGCGCTGTGTACAGTTCTGGTTAGACCACACTGGGAGCACTGTGTACAGTTCTGGTCTGGTTAGACCACACTGGGAGCACTGTGTACAGTTCTGGTCTGGTTAGACCACACTGGGAGCGCTGTGTACAGTTCTGGTTAGACCACACTGGGAGCACTGTGTACAGTTCTGGTCTGGTTAGACCACACTGGGAGCGCTGTGTACAGTTCTGGTTAGACCACACTGGGAGCCCTGTGTACAGTTCTGGTTAGACCACACTGGGAGCACTGTGTACAGTTCTGGTTAGACCACACTGGGAGCACTGTGTACAGTTCTGGTCTGGTTAGACCACACTGGGAGCACTGTGTACAGTTCTGGCCTGGTTAGACCACACTGGGAGCACTGTGTACAGTTCTGGTCTGGTTAGACCACACTGTGAGCGCTGTGTACAGTTCTGGTCTGGTTAGACCACACTGGGAGCACTGTGTACAGTTCTGGTTAGACCACACTGGGAGCTCTGTGTACAGTTCTGGTTAGGCCACACTGAGAGCGATGTGTACAGTTCTGGTTAGACCACACTGGGAGCGCTGTGTACAGTTCTGGTTAGACCACACTGAGAGCACTGTGTACAGTTCTGGTCTGGTTAGACCACACTGGGAGCACTGTGTACAGTTCTGGTTAGACCACACTGAGAGCGCTGTTTTGAGTTCTGGATAATTTAGGAGGCGCGGTGGGGGTATTGTGTCACACAGCTATCTCTGACGCAGAGCTCTGAGTTTGAGTCTCTGTCTGTTGGACCTTCCCAGAACGTTGTGTTCATAATGTGGTCAATCAGCCCCAGAACCAACTTGGAAATCGTTGCTGCCCTCGATGGCAGGCAGGAACAGTGGGAGAGATTCCTAGTCAGCCGCATGATGGAAACAATATTAGAGCCTCTCCTGTCACCCTTCCTCGCTCCAGCCTACAATGTGTGTTAACACGTCTGCATGGCCGCTGCCCTGGACTCTTAGGTGGCAAGTTTGGTTCGGTTGGTGAATGGCCAGTGTGAATCTGTTTGGGGTCAGTGCAGGGTGCGACCCCTCTTCCTGCTGGGGTGATTTCTGCACAAATATCCCTGCCTGACCCCGTGGCCGCCCTTGCATCACGATGGCGCGGAGCTGTGTTCGCGTTCCGAACTGAGATGGACAACGAAAACGATCAGGGACTGACTGAGCATCCTGCTCCGTATTCAGATCAAATTCCAGCTCGGAAAGCCTTCCCGATTCCCACCTTCCTCAGGGTAAATCCCAGTCCCTTTCCTTCAAGGGCTTAGCCACAGATCGTCCCCCGGGAGCAAAGGGTTGTCCTTTGACCCTAATCTATCCAAAAATGGCGTCCGACTCCAGAAAGCCCCTCAGCTATGCCCGCAACAGAACTGAGAATAATAATCTTTATTAGTGACACAAGTCGGCTTACATTAACAAAAAATCCCCTAGTCGCCACTTTCCGGCGCCTGTTCGGGTACACAGAGGGAGAATTCAGAATGGCCAATTCACCTGACATCACGTCTTTCGGGACTTGTGGGAGGAAACCGGAGCACCCGGAGGAAACCCACGCAGACACGTGGGGGGGGGGACGACACATGCACACTCCGCACAGACAGTGACCCAAGTCGCGAATCGAACCCGAATCCCTGGCGCTGTGAAGCAACAGTGCTAACCAGCGCCGCCCAACATGCATCGCCCAACATTACCTTCATCCAAACCTTCAGCGAGAACCCTGAACCGGGATTGGCTGATGACCGACTCTCGGTAACAGCGGCAGGAACATTGTTATCACCCCTTTTCCACTTCATGGATCCCGGTTGAACATTCCTTGGCCTCCAGGCTGCGCCCCGTGCCACGTGGTGTCCTGAGCTACCTATGGTTTCGGTCTCCAGCCTGGTTTCAACTAGCATCGGTTTCCCTAGAAACCAGACGTTGCATTTTCTGTTCCCGTCCCCTTCAGTTCCCCTGGAAATGTCAGTGGGGGCAGGGCTCGAATCATTTCGAAGCTTTGAAGCAGGCGACGGCTCATTCGACAGGACGCCCCACATGACAATTGTTCCCCACCTCCTACCCACTCCCCGACTTTCCCCACAAACTGTGGATCCCACCACAATCTACTCAGCCCACAGCTCTCCAGGTTTGACAATTCTAAAGATTGACAACCCTGCACTGGACAGGTTTATCCAACCTCACTCCGGGACTGTGAGCAGCAGTTTGGACTTTATAAACAGGGGAGACCAGAGGGATGATTGAAAAACGGTGCGAACAGACCTCAAAGCCTCTCCTCTTGGTTTTTGCAGGATCCTTGACCAGTGGTGGAGACTTCATACACACAGCAGCTACCCAACAGGTAACGTTCCTATTGGGCACAGGGCAGATGACAACTTGGCCGGCTTCATTCCGACAGTCAGAAGCAGGGATCTGTTTGGAGCGACTCGGCCGCTTGGATATAGCTACGAGGGAAATGAATGAGCGATGGTCCTGCTCCTCAGGCAGTCTGCAGTGAGGGCACAACGATGGAGGGCACACTCAATAACTGCATTAACTCATTGCCTCTCAATCTCTCCCCTCTTTCTCCTATTTACCTGAAGGCCCTGAAATAGACTGAATTAGATTTTCAATTGGGAAAGTGTAGAGGGAGCTTTTCTCTGTCTCTAACCCCGTGCTGTACCTGTCCCGAATGTGTCTGTATCGATCACTCAAGTCGCAATAAAGAAATGCCTGAGGGTTATCAAAGCAAATGTAACATTCTGGGTCTGTTGTTATTTGGTTTGCTCATTTGGGTTCATCAATTAAACTAAACGAGCAAACTGAGAGACAAATTAAAGTGCAAACTAGAATCAAAAAGGAACTTTTAGGCCTGAAAACCGTCAGCGAAGTAACCCCCAATGGAAGGAAAAGAACCGCTGCAAAGAAATTCCAACAAGGGGCCGAAGGGAAGGCAGGAGTGGCGGTAAGGGCCACGTACAGCGAGCGGAGCCACGGGGTGAGGTAAACCCCGGCCGTCCAAGAGAGAACGACACCGTCTTCCCCAGCATCAACCTCTCCCCGTGCCACCTGGAGACGGACGGAAGACCTTCCTCAACAAGCAGCTGGCCGCCATGAAGGGGGCGATCAGAATTGAGATCCAGGTGGCGGACATGATATGCAGACACAGGGCAGCACGGTGGCCCAGTGGGTTAGCCCTGCTGCTTCACGGCGCTGAGGTCCCAGGTTCTAATCCCGGCTCTGGGTCACTGTCCGTGTGGAGTTTGCACATTCTCCCCGTGTCTGCGTGGGTTTCGCCCCCACAACCCAAAGATGTGCAGAGTAGGTGGATTGGCCGCGCTAAATTGCCCCTTATTTGAAAAAAACAATTGGGTAATCTAAATTTTTTTTTTTTTTAATTTTTTAAATGATATGCAGACACACACATAATGAGATACAGACAAGCAGCTAATGGACAGAGAGAACAGGGCATGACCAATGAGCAGGCAGGACACTCAGGGGTGGTATCTCACTATAAAAGGCACGAGGGACCCACACTCCCCCTCTTTCCACTGATGAACATCTACAGAGTGAGTCAGGGTGTATGTACACTATCACACCTCCAGCACGTGGCTAAGAGCTCATCTGGTTCAGTCAGACAGAGGTTAGGTTAGCAGAGAGTCGAACTCACAGAGAACTGAGCTAACTGTGTGACAGGTTCAATAAATCAGATTGAACTAACTTGAAGATCTGGAGTATCTTTCTGATCTAAGCTGCATCCAGTTGCAGCCAGTGTTAGACCAGTGTACCCAACGCGACATGATACCAGGAGACTACTAGTTTAAGGTGGCTTACCTCAGTCCGTTCCGTGGTGACCAGCGAATGTATCCCGGCACCATGGAGAAGATCCAGCCTCCTCACCAGCTCAGGACCTCCGGCAATCTCAGTGCCAACTGGCGGACATTCAAGCAAAGGTTTCTGCTGTACATCGAAGCCTCAGACCTCGAGGGTGCGTCTGGTGCGAGGAAGATCGCGCTTCTCCTCTCAACTGCGGGTGATCAAGCCATCAAACTCTTCAACTCTTTCCACTTCACCGAAGGCCAGGACTTGACAAAGCTTCAGGCCATCCTGGACAAGTTTGACAGTCACTGTGAAGTGGACATCAATGAAATCTTCGAGCGCTACATATTCAAACAGCATCTACAAGGTAAAGATGAATCTTTCAACTCCTTCTTAACTAACTTCGCCTGCTCGCGCCGTCCTGCTACTTTGGTGATATGGCTGACTCCATGATCAGAGACCAAATTGTGTTTGGAGTTCACTCTGATCTTCTGAGAGAGCAGCTACTGAAAATCAAGCATATGACCCGGTCAGAAACATGTACAGTGCATGAGCGCTCGGAAAATCGGTATTCCCAATACAAATCGGCTGAAACTGAGAAACCTGTCTCCCACGAGGCAGAGAGTGTGCAGGCCATCTCCCGGATGCAGCGCCTCAGCATTGATGAAAGTGGCCATTTTGCGCGCTTTTCCCGGGGCCCCACGCATGCGCGATGCGAACGGGATAACGAAGCGGCCGACACCCGCACTGTGCATGCGCAGATGTCTGCCGACCGCACTGCGCATGCGCGGCGACGAGCACCGTGTCACAACGCCGATGTCATAACGTGCCCGAACTGACCGGGATGCCCGGGCAGCGGGGTTTAGCGGCCTGTGTCCAGGGGGTGATGGACGGGATGCATGTCGCCCTACGGGCACCTGCCGATGATAGGCCGCTCCACACAATCTCGATGAAGGTGGAGCTGGTGTGTGACCATCGATCCTCCGGCTACACTGCGCTGGAAAAGCAGCTCCCCGCGGCGCAGTGTGGCCATTAAAAGCTGGGAGATCCAGCTCCCGGGATCTACCTGGCTCGCCACGTGAGACGTTATGGTGTAAATCCCCGCGCAGTGTGGGTGGGATCACTTTTTGTCAAATCTGCATACTTAGGCAGCACGGTAGCACAAGTGGTTAGCACTGTGGCTTGACAGCGCCAGGGTCCCAGGTTCGATTCCCCGCTGGGCCACTGTCTGTGCGGAGTCAGCACGTTCTCCCCGTGTCTGCGTGGGTTTCCTCCGGGCACTCCGGTTTCCTCCCACAAGTCCCGAAAGATGTGCTGTTAGGCGGATTGGCCGTGTTAAATTGCCCTTGGTGTCCGAAAAGGTTAGGAGGGGTTATTGGGATAGTGAGGGCTTAAGTGGGTCGGTGCAGACTCGATGGGCTGAATGGCCCCTTCTGCACTGTATGTTCTCTGTTCAGGGCGGCAGCTCGGCACTGCCAATAAGCCAAGGCGGCATTTTGTGTGTGTGTGTGTGCAAATTGGGTGGAGGCGTGCCCTGTGTGGGTGGGGGGAGGGGGGGGGGGAAGGTCAGGGATTGCGTCGGAGACCTCGGTCTCTCACTACACGGGGGAGTTCCGGCATGCGGGGTGCCCCACGGTACAAAACGGGGCTGTGAGGGGCCTCGGCCGCGTGCTCCCCGTTCAGGCCTCCTGTACAACGCGAGTGGCATTAAATAGCCAATGTGTTTCTCAGCACTGTGAGCTCCAGGAAGCACCCGGCTAAACCCGCTCGCTCGGGCTTTGTCCCTGTTTGGGTGAATCAGGCCCTCAGCCCCTCAACAACTGACCGCGACGAGCTCTTTGAAAAAAGGAAATGAATGGTCGACATAGAACATAGAACAGTACAGCACAGAACAGGCCCTTCGGCCCTCAATGTTGTGATGAGCAATGATCACCCTACTCAAACCCACGTATCCACCCTATACCCGTAACCCAACAAGCCCCCGCCCCTTAACCTTACTTTTATTAGGACACTACGGGCAATTTAGCATGGCCAATCCACCTAACCCACACATCTTTGGACTGTGGGAGGAAACCGGAGCACCCGGAGGAAACCCACGCACACACGGGGAGGACGTGCAGACTCCACACAGACAGTGACCCAGCCGGGAATCGAACCTGGGACCCTGGAGCTGTGAAGCATTTATGCTAACCACCATGCTACCCTGCTGCCCCTACATCTTAGGTAGAAACCCTCCACCGCCCCCTCATGGGGTACTCGACCTTCTCTACATGGAAGAACAAATTCGAGTCGCCCAACCAGGCCGAGATACCGGACGGGATACCTCTCCGAGCTATCAACGGGCCAAAGTCGTGGACATCCGCCTGTTGTGTGGTGTAATTTGAAATAACAGAAGCTTCCCCTTGATGCAGATTTGAGTAAAAGATGCTCCAGACTTTGAAATGAGTTCAATGTGTCTTATTGAACTATTAGCACGGTTCTCAAATGAGTTCGACCCTCTGCTAATCTAACTGTAGTAACTCCGTCTAACTGTCTCAGCTTGCTCTAAGCCACGTGCTGAGGAATTGAACAAACGAATGTGATGTAAAATAGTTCAAATATTAGTTAGAATAATGTAGATGTGAGCCAGCCTGACAGGAGTGGGTTCCCAAACAAAGGACAAAGGGATTCAGAAAGCATGGCCAGGAAGGGGGGGAGCGGAGCCTTGTGGAGGATGGGGAAAAGGATGCTGGGTAACAAGAGGCCCAGGGTTGAGGAATGCGAAGTGAGCCAATCAGGGTATATGGCCAGGTCAGGAGGTGTATAGGATGACCTTTGGGAATCCTGTATGTGAAACTTGATGCCATTTGAATGATATTTGCTGAGATTTCTTTGTCTCCGATCGCACTCGGTTCTGGAGGCCCAGACGACCGCCTGTGTGTTCTGAATCTCTGTGGAGCGAGTCAGCCTTGCAAGTCGGTTAAAAATAAATAATACTATACTGACAAATCCATCTCGAGTTTTATTGAGGCCAGACTGACAGGTAAAGAGCTTAATATTATCAGTGCTGGGGTGCAATGCTGAGGATACGCCCTGTCTCACTCTATAGATGTTGGTCTGTGGAAAGAGGTGGGGTGTGAGCGCCTCATCCCTTTAATAGTGAGATACCACCCCTGAGTGTCCTGACTGCTCATTGGTCGTGTCCTATTCTACGTGTGCATTAGATCCACGTTAAGTATCTCTGGCATGGTGTTGAAGGAACGCAAAAGGTCATTAACTTGGGAAAGATCAAAATATAGGCGTGCGGTTAGCCGGTCCCCCGTAAACAACGCCCTGTCCCCCCCCCCCCCCCCCCCCCCCCGCAGAGGAAAATTCCCGCTCCTCCTCGCCCTGGTCACATGAACCCCGTGGACCACCTTGAACTGGATCAGACGAAGCCGAGCGCAATTGGAGGCGGAGCGGACCCTGTGAAGAGCCTCGCTCCGCGCCCCCTCATCCAGAATAGGAGCCAATTTACCCTCCCGTTTCACCGTTACCTCACTCAACGGAGCCGACTCTGCCGAACAAAATAATCCCCCCCCCCCACCACCACCGGATCCAGTCCAAGACAAAACCCTCTTCAACAGGGCCTTGAGCCAAAAAAAAGGGCGAATCGGAAAGTGTCGAAACAGATTGGAACCAGGGAGTTGAGGTTTCTCCGACGGTTGCTGGCAGCTGACAAAGCTTTCCTCCACGAACAAGTCCCCAAACTTCTCCAAATCCTTCCCCTCGCGAGACCAAAAGGTCGGGTCCAAACCCGCTGGCAAAACCAAGTGGTTATTGGGCAGCACAATCGCACAGTGGTTAGCACTGTTGCTTCACAGCTCCAGCGTCCCAGGTTCGATTCCCCGCTGGGTCACTGTCCGTGCGGAGTCTGCACGTTCTCCCCCCCGTGTCTGCGTGGGTTTCCTCCGGGTGCTCCGGTTCCCTCCCACAAGTCCAAAGACGTGCAGGTTGGGTGGATTGGCCGTCATCAATTGCCCCTTAGTTTTGGGTCACTGGGTTAGGAAAGGGGGATAGGGTGTGCTTAAGTAGGGGCGCTCTTTCCAAGGGCCGGTGCAGACTCGATGGGCTGAACGGCCTCCTTCTGCACTGTAAATTCTGTGTATTGCAGACAGGGACCAACAAGGACATGGAACGAAGTGTGAAATGCTGTCTGGACTGTCTCTCAGGCTGTCAACACTACGGGATTCGAGGAAAACTTTGCCGGACGGCATGGCAGCCTTGCCTTCATTAATTCTCCCAGGCTGGGGCCCTCACAGGAAGTCGCCTCCACTTTCCCTCCATATGGAATCCAAGTGGCTAAACCGCCCCAGAACGTTCTCAATATTGCCTGTCCAGTAGTAAAATAATAGATTGGATAAAGTCAAGCCTCCAGCTCTCTGGAGGGACTCCCTTGAGGTCCCACCCAGCCAAATACATGACGACACTCATTTAGCAATTTTGACAAAGGGCTGAGGGAGAAAAGTGAGGAGGCATTGAGAAAGGAATAACAATCTCGGGAGCACATTCATCTTCATAGTCTGGACCCAGCCCGCCAAAGGAAACGGAAGGTTAGACTAATAATCGTGTCACAAGCCAGCTTACATTAACGCTGCAGTGACGTTACTGTGAAAAGCCCCTAGTCGCCACATTCCGGCACCTGTTCGGGTGCACAGAGGGAGTATTCAGAATGTCTAATTCACCTAACAAGCACGTCTTTCGAGACTTCTGGGAGGGAACCGGAGCACCCGGAGGAAACCCACGCAGACACGGGGAGAACGGGCGGACTCCGCACAGACGGTGACCCGAGCCGGGAATCGGACCCGAGACCCTGGCGCAGTGAAGCAACAGTGCTAACCACTGTGCTGCCGTAAGTCAGAAGTAACCCCATTCGCCAGACGGGTGTGGTTTGATTTATGGAGCGGGGCCCAATCGCGGGATTCCCAGATGACGAAAGCTGGATCTGGCAAGACGAAAAGATAACGTCCCCAGGGGGAGGGGCGGGGCGTGGGGGGGGGGGGGGGGGGGTTTAACTGGGAAGTATTCGCTCTTGTCCAAATTCAACTTATACCCTGAGAAGGAGCCCAAGTTCCCAAGTAGCTTCATTATCACATCCACAGTGGACGCAGTCATGGGAGTGTACCTTTAAGAAGTGGGTGTTTATCAAATAGCAGCAGTGATGTCAGAGTGTGGGTGGAGCTGGGCTGGCTGTCTTCCACTTTTGTTTGTGAGCAGGCAGCTACAGTGGGTTTTAGTTTCGCTTTCAGAGCTGGATAGCTGCAGGCAAAGCAAGCAGCTGGAAAAAGGATCCCTCTCAACAAGCTGCGGACTGTCTCCAGATCATTTGAGGATTTCAAAGTAATAGCTGTTTCTGTAGAGAATTTAAACCTGCTGTCTTTCTGTTAAAAGGGTCTTTTGGTCTTGTGGATGTTGTCAGGAAAGTTATGAAGGGTTACTTATAGAATATTGTATCTGTGGGGATGTTTGGTGTTGATAGTTGTTAAGATGTTTACTGTGGGTTTATAAAGTGTTAACTGGTTTCATAAATAAACATGGTTTTAATTTTAAAGTATTTTAGACCTCTGTTGCATCACACCTGTAAAGTAGGTCATTGTGCTCCCTGTGGTGATACACATCACTGTAAATACACAAGGGGTTAATGTAAATACACTACAACTAAGTAAACACTAGAGGGAGCACTAGAGACACCGTGACATGCAGACATACAGCTAATGAACACATAGAATAGGACACGGCCAATGGGCAGTCAAGACACCCAGAAGACACACTACCACAAGGGGGCATTACACAACCCATATATAAGGACAGGGCCCACATGCTCTGCCTCTTTCCACAGGCGACACTGAGAGAGTAGGAAAGGGGCAGATCAGAAGCATCACACCCACCACGTGGCTTAGAGCAGGCTGGTTAGTTAGACTGAGTTACTATGGCAAGATTAGCAGGAGAGTCGGACTCATAGAGAACTGTGCTAATGGTTCAATAAATCACATTGAACTTACTTCAAAGTCTGGGGTACCTTTTGGTTAAAGCGGCATTGAGTTGCAGCCTGTGTTATCCCAGAGTACATAACACAACATGGTACCTACTCTCCATTCCAGGCAACATTCTGGTAAATCTCCTTTGCAACTTTTCCAAAGCTTCCACATCCTTCCTAAAATGAAGTGACCAGAACTGGACACAGTACTCCAAATGTGGCCTTACCAAGGTTTTGTACAGCTGCATCATCACCTCACGGCTCTTAAATTCAATCCCTCTGCTAATGAACGCTAGCACACCATAGGCCTTCTTCACAGCTCTATCCACTTGAGTGGCAACTTTCAAAGATCTATGAACATAGACCCCAAGATCTCTCTGCTCCTCCACATTGCCAAGAACCCTACCGTTAACCCTGTATTCCACATTCATATTTGTCCTTCCAAAATGGACAACCTTTCAGGGTTAAACTCCATCTGCCACTTCTCAGCCCAGCTCTGCATCCTATCTATGTCTCTTTGCAGCCGACAACAGCCCTCCTCACTATCCACAACTCCACCAATCTTCGTATCATCTGCAAATTTACTGACCCACCTTTCAACTCCCTCATCTAAGTCGTTAATGAAAATCACAAACAGCAGAGGACCCAGAACTGATCCCTGCGGTACGCCACTGATAACTGGGCTCCAGGCTGAATATTTGCCATCCACCACCACTCTCTGACTTCTATTGGTTAGCCAGTTTGTTATCCAACTGGCCAAATTTCCCACTATCCCATGCCTCCTTACTTTCTGCATAAGCCTACAATGGGGAACCTTATCAAATGCCTTACTAAAATCCATGTACACTACATCCACTGCTTTACCTTCATCCACATGCTTGGTCACCTCCTCAAAGAAGTCAATAAGACTTGTAAGGCAAGACCTACCCCTCACAAATCCGTGCTGACTATCCCTAATCAAGCAGTGTCTTTCCAGATGCTCAGAAATCCTATCCCTCTTTTGCCTACCACCGAAGTAAGACTAACTGGCCTGTAATTCCCAGGGTTATCCCTATTCCCTATTTTGAACAGGGGCACGACATTTGCCACTCTCCAATCCTCTGGTACCACCCCTGTTGACAGCGAGGACGAAAAGATCATTGCCAACGGCTCTGCAATTTCATTTCTTGCTTCCCTTGGAATCCTTGATATATCCCGTCAGGCCCGGGGGACTTGTCTATCCTCAAGTTTTTCAAAATGCCCAACACATCTTCCATCCTAACAAGTATCTCCTCAAGCTTATCAGTCTGCTTCACGCTGTCCTCTCCAACAATATGGCCCCTCTCGTTTGTAAATACTGAAGAAAAGTATTCGTTCAAGACCTCTCCTATCTCTTCAGACTCAATACACAATCTCCCGCTACTGTCCTTGATCGGACCTACCCTCGCTCTAGTCATTCTCATATTTCTCACATATGTGTAAAAGGCCTTGGGGTTTTCCTTGATCCTACCCGCCAAAGATTTTTCATGCCCTCTCTTAGCTCTCCTAATCCTTTTCTTCAGTTCCCTCCTGGCTGTCTTGTATCCCTCCAGTGCCCTGTCTGAACCTTGTTTCCTCAGCCTTACATAAGTCTCCTTCTTCCTCTTAACAAGACATTCAACCTCTCTTGTCAACCATGGTTCCATCACTCGACCATCTCTTCCCTGCCTGACAGGGACATACATATCAAAGACACGCAGTACCTGTTCCTTGAACAAGTTCCACATTTCACTTGTGTCCTTCCCTGACAGCCTATGTTCCCAACTTATGCACTTCAATTCTTGTCTGACAGCATCGTATTTACCCTTCCCCCAATTGTAAACCTTGCCCTGTTGCACGCACCTATCCCTCTCCATTACTAAAGTGAAAGTCACAGAATTGTGGTCACTATCTCCAAAATGCTCCCCCACTAACAAATCTATCACCTGCCCTGGTTCATTACCAAGTACTAAATCCAATATGGCCTCCCCTCTGGTCGGACAATCTACATACTGTGTTAGAAAAGCTTCCTGGACACACTGCACAAACACTACCCCATCCAAACTATTTGATCTAAAGAGTTTCCACTCAATGTTTGGGAAGTTGAAGTCACCCATGACTACTACCCTGTGACTTCTGCACCTTTCCAAAATCTGTTTCCCAATCTGTTCCTCCACATCTCTGCTGCTATTGGGGGGCCTATAGAAAACTCCCAAGGTGACTGCTCCTTTCCTATTTCTGACTTCAATCCATACTACCTCAGTAGGCAGATCCTCCTCAAACTGCCTTTCTGCAAAGACGTCTCTGATGCTCCCTCTAGTGGTTACTTAGTTGTAGTGTATTTACATTAAGCCCTTGCATATTTACAGTGATGCAGATCACCACACTAAACTTCTGTCCAAATCTAAACCTCCCAGGAATCTAAAAGAGATATTTTCACTGTATCGTATCAAACGCCTTCACAGCATCTGGAGAAGCGAGCACCTCTGGTTCTGGCACTGTAGAAGGGGAGGGAGGACAACATTTAATAGCCAATGTATATTGCCATCCCTTGATGAAGACTGTCTGATCTTCCAGGATCACCTCTGGGAGGCAGGGCTCTTAGTGAAGTGCTCGATCTTTGGCAGGTAACTTAGTGTCTGCACTTAAAAGCAAAATAGATCGGTACGACCCACAATCCGTGGGGTCCTTGTCCATCTTAAGGATCAGGGAATAGAAGCCTCCGTAAGGGACACGGGCAACGAATCCGGGATAAGGAGTCGTAAACATAGCTAAAATTAGAGGGACTGGGTGGCATGGTGGCGCAGTGGTTAGCACTGCTGCCTCACGGTGGCATAGTGGTTAGCACTGTGGCTTCACAGCTCCAGGGTCCCAGGTTCGATTCCGGCTTGGGTCACTGTCTGTGCGGAGTCTGCACGTCCTCCCCGTGTGTGCGTGGGTTTCCTCCGGGTGCTCCGGTTTCCTCCCACAGTCCAAAGATGTGCAGGTTAGGTGGATTGGCCAGGCTAAATTGCCCTTAGTGTCCAAAATTGCCCTTACTGTTGGGTGGGGTTACTGGGTTATGGGGATAGGGTGGAGGTGTTGACCTTGGGTAGGGTGCTCATTCCAAGAGCCGGTGCAGACTCGATGGGCCGAATGGCCTCCTTCTGCACTGTAAATTCTATGAATCTATGAATCTCACGGCGCTGAGGTCCCAGGTTCGATCCCGGCCCCGGGTCACTGTCCGTGTGGAGTTTGCACATTCTCCCCGTGTCTGCGTGGGTCTCACCCCCACAACCCAAAGATGTGCAGAGTAGGTGGATTGGCCACGCTGAATTGCCCCTTAATTGGAACAAAAAGGGGAATTGGGCACTTGAAGTTATTTTGTTTTTAAATTAGAGGGATCAATTGTGCAGCAAACGTCTTATAAAACTCAGTCGGAGCTTAATCTGGCTGCATCAACCCAACCCATTTCCAAATTTTCTCTGGGACCAATTGTTCTGGGCCAGGGTTTAGAGAACCCCGAAGTGTAGCATGAAGTTCACCTGACCCACAACTTTTAATAGATTGTGGTATGGGGAGCACACGGCCCACTCTACAGGTGTGGGAGAGCAGAAATGGAAAAGTATTTTTTTAAACAAAATAATGTTTATTCCATGAAATCAAGTTAACCTTTTTAAAACATACAGTGAACATCTTAGCAACCATAAATTCAAATACAACCCCCAAAGAATACAACACTAAGTAATCCGTAATAACTTCCCAAACAACATCCAGAAGACAGAAGAAACACCTTTTAACAGAAGCACATCAGGTTTACATTCACTACTGAGAACATTTATAATTCTGAATTCACCAAATGATCAAGAGATAGTCTTTTGATGGCAGAGAGAACAGCAGCACACCTGCTCTGTCTGGCTTCAGCTCCAACACTGAAAACAAAACTAAAACACGCCTGCAGCAAATAGCCTAAAACGAAAGTAAAAAGCCGACAGACAGCCCAGCTCCACCCACTCTCTGACATCACTGCAGTAATAAACACCCATTTCTTAAAGGTACTCTCACTGCAGATATATATATACACACCCATTTATAGTCACCCATTTCTTAAAGGTACTCTCACATGACACCAACAGGGATTCCAACTCTTCCCGTCTCTCCCCCTCCACCTATGGGATGGATGGCCAATCCAAAAAACCCTTCATGGTCAAACTCTCCAAAGGCAGCTCCAATTTATAGAGAACCGAATAAAATGTTTCAAACGTCGCATTGACCTTCGGCGGGGCGGAAACCAGTCTGCCACTTGTGTCCCGTATCTGTACAATCTCCCGGGAAACCGCTTGGCATCGCAGCTGGTGAGCCAAGAGGCATCTGGCCAGTTACGGGTCGTTAAATACACTCTCAAACGCCCCAGCTGGCCCACCGCCTGGCCCATTGCCGGCAAGGTAGCCATCTTGGCAGCCATCTTGGCAGCCATCTTGCTGTGCACCCCACTGACCACCCGCCTTGGCGAATGGTTCGGCCGTACGGGGGCCCCCACACCCCACCCCCATCCCCGCACCTCACCCCCCACCCCACCCACCGCCATACCACCCCTCCCCAACGGCCGCCGCACCCCCCTGCCTGGGGGTGGGGGGGGGGAGAACATACAGTGCCAGCCGGGGCCACCGCGCAGCCCGGTGGACCTGCCTGGGCAGGGGAATACCCACCATGCTCGCACGTCGGTCTTTCACCCACTGCAGACAATGGATATTGGAATTCAACCAGCAATGGGCCTTCCTGCTGGTCGCTGTGGCCCCGGGGGGACGCAGTGTGGCTGTACGAGTCGGAGCTGGTCGAGGAGGAGGTGGCTTCAGTCGCGGAGTGGGCAGCAGCGGAGTGGGCAGCAGGGGAGTGGGCAGCAGCGGAGTGGGCAGCAGGGGAGTGGGCAGCAGAGGAGTGGGCAGTAGTGCAGTGGGCAGCAGTGGAGTGAGCAGCAGCGGAGTGGGCAGCAGCGGAGTGGGCAGCAGCGGAGTGGGCAGCAGCAGAGCGGGCAGCAGGGGAGTGGGCAGCAGGGGAGTGGGCAGCAGCGGAGTGGGCAGCAGCGGAGTGGGCAGCAGGGGAGTGGGCAGCAGCGGAGTGGGCAGCAGGGGAGTGGGCAGCAGCGGAGTGGGCAGCAGTGGAGTGAGCAGCAGTGGAGTGGGCAGCAGGGGAGTGGGCAGCAGCGGAGCGGGCAGCAGCGGAGTGGGCAGCAGGGGAGTGGGCAGCAGCAGAGTGGGCAGCAGCAGAGTGGGCAGCAGCAGAGTGGGCAGCAGCGGAGTGGGCAGCAGTGGAGCGGGCAGCAGCGGAGTTGGCAGCAATGGAGTGGGCAGCAGTGGAGTGGGCAGCAGCGGAGTGGGCAGCAGTGCAGCGGCCAGCAGCGGAGTGGGCAGCAGCAGAGTGGGCAGCCGCAGAGTGGGCAGCAGCGGAGCGGGCAGTAGTGGAGTGGGCAGCAGCGGAGCGGGCAGCAGCGGAGTGGGCAGCAGGTGAGCGGGCAGCAGCGGAGCGGGTAGCAGCGGAGTGGGCAGCAGTGGAGTGGGTAGCATGGGAGGAGGCAGCGGAGTGGGCGGCAGTGGAGCAGGCAGCGGAGTGGGCGGCAGTGGAGTGGGCAGCAGTGGAGCGGGCAGCAGCGGAGTGGGCAGCAGTGGAGTGGGCAGCAGCGGAGTGGGCGGCAGCGGAGTGGGCAGCAGCGGAGTGGGCGGCAGCGGAGTGGGCAGCGGAGTGGGCAGAGCGGAGTGGGCAGCAGTGGAGTGGGTAGCATGGGAGGAGGCAGCGGAGTGGGCGGCAGTGGTGCGGGCAGCGGAGTGGGCGGCAGTGGAGCGGGCAGCAGTGGAGTGGGCAGCAGCGGAGTGGGCAGCAGGGGAGTGGGCAGCAGCGGAGTGGGCAGCAGCAGAGTGGGCAGCAGCGGAGTGGGCAGCAGCAGAGTGGGCAGCAGTGGAGTGGCCAGCAGGGGAGCGGGCAGCAGCGGAGTGGTCAGCAGCGGAGTGGGCAGCAGGGGAGCGGGCAGCAGCGGAGTGGTCAGCAGCGGAGTGGTCAGGAGCGGAGTGGGCTGCAGCGGAGTGAGCAGCAGCGGAGTGGGCAGCAGCGGAGTGGGCAGCAGGGGAGTGGGCAGCAGCGGAATGGGCAGCGGAGTGGGCAGCAGGGGAGTGGGCAGCAGTGGAGTGGGCAGCAGCGGAGTCGGCAGCAGCGGAGTGGGCAGCAGCAGAGTGGGCAGCAGCGGAGTCGGCAGCAGCGGAGTGGGCAGCAGCGGAGTGGGCAGCAGCGGAGTGGGCAGGGGAGTGGGCAGCAGCGGAGTGGGCAGCAGCGGAGTGGGCAGCAGCGTAGTGGGCAGCGGAGTGGGCAGCAGCGGAGTGGGCAGCAGTGGAGTGGGCAGCAGAGGAACAGGAGGCAGCCAATCAGGATGGAGGGCTGCCCACCCATCAGGCCGAGGAGGAGGTGGGAAGGAGGCGCCGCACGAGGCCTCGTGTGTACCGGTACCGCCTGTCATTCGAGGAGCTGCCGGACCGGGCACGCCGTCGGAGACTCCGGCTGAGCAGGGAGACACTGCAAACATATCTGCCAGGTGCTGGCACTCCTGGCACCGTGGGGGGGGGTATGGGGGAGGACACCCGCTCCTGGTGTCGGGCACGGTGACGGTCGCCCTGAGCGTTTACACCACGGGGTCCTTCCAGCCGCCGAGTGGGGGGCGTGTCCGGGATCTCACAGACCTCGGTGCACAGGTGCGTCCGCGCCGTCACGGAGACCCGATATACCCAAGCGGATCAATACATCCGTGTCCATGGGGACCGATCCCACCAGGATGCCCGGGCAGTGGGGGTCACTGCCATCAGCGGGATACCCCGGGTTCAGGGGGCGATAGACGGGATGCAGGTCGCCCTGGGGAACCTGCAGATGATAGGCCGTCTCTGACCACCAGCTGCGCATGGTACACGTCTGGGCCCGATACCCGGGCAGGATTCCTTCATCCTGGCGCACTGGAGAATTCCCGGCCTCTTCCAGGCGCACCCCCAGCTGAGGGGTTAGCTCCAGGGTGAGAGGGGTTACCCGCTGCGGCCGTGGCCGACGATGCCTATCCGGAATCCACAGTCCGACGCGGAGACCCGCACAGCGACCGGGGGCGTGGACGAGCGGTGCTTCAGCCCCTTGACGATGCGGTTCAGGTGCCTGAGGGCCGACCGCATGATGGGGCCCCGCTGCGTCCTCCAAAACATCGCACAGCAGAGGGGCGACATGCTGGAGGAGGAGGAGGCATGGTAGGAGGAGGAGGCATGGTAGGAGGAGGAGGCATGGTAGGAGGAGGAGGCATGGTAGGAGGAGGAGGCATGGTAGGAGGAGGAGGCATGGTAGGAGGAGGAGGCATGGTAGGAGGAGGAGGCATGGTAGGAGGAGGAGGCATGGTAGGAGGAGGAGGCATGGTAGGAGGAGGAGGCATGGTAGGCCTCGCCTCACGAGGAATATGCAGGGGAGGGGGAGGATGGGCAGGGCAGGGGGGCCCCCGGCAGACACGGACGACCGCATGTCGTGTGCGCCGGGGCCAAGGCGAGCAGGATGTTCTCATCGTCTCTGGCTTCACCGACTAGGGGTAGGGGAACTGGGAAGGGACACGGGTACCACTACCGGGTGGGGGCCCTGGGTTGGCAGTGACAGCGGGTCTGGTCCATGCGATGGAGGATGATGACGACCCGCTCCGTGATGAGCTCTGGTGCTCCGCATCGTTTGACAATGTCTGACTCCTGCCCACGGTAGCTCTTCCCACCATGCACCTGGGTGACCCCTGCATGCGAGTTGGCCAGTCCATCACACAGTCCCATCGGGTCCCTGGGGTGGCAGAGGCAGGGATGGTGCCGGGGGGGGGGGGGGGGGGGGCACTAACGCTAGACTGTGCCCCGCACTCGTGCCAATTTAACTGATGTCTACTTTTCCAGAGGGCGTGGTGCCGCCCTGTTCTGCCCGCTGCCCACCAGATGCATCAGGGACAGAAGGGGGGAGGGGGTTCAGAGGTGCCGCGGAGTTCTGGCACACCCCTGTGGGAGTGACTGGCACGGGCCCCATCCTCCCTCAGGGTGCCCAATGGCCCCCGGGCTACTCCATGGGAAAGGGTTACGAGCGGAGCTGCCCTCTGAGACTCCACTGCCACCTGGCGCTGCCAGTCCTGGAGGCTCGCTTGGGACTCGACCAGGGTCTGCAGGCTCCAGACCATGGAGCACAGGGAGTGGACCATCTCCGTCTGGGACTGCGCCACCACCCTGAGGGTCTGTGCCGCACCGGCCAGTGACTGGGCCGCCTCCTTCTGGGACTGGGCCACCTCCCTCTGGGACTGGGCCGCCTCCCTCTGGGACTGGGCCTCTGGGACTGGGCCTCTGGGACTGGGCCATCTCCCTCTGGGACTGGGCCTCTGGGACTGGGCCTCTGGGACTGGGCCGCCTCCCTCTGGGACTGGGCCCTCTGGGACTGGGCCTCTGGGACTGGGCACTCTGGGACTGGGCCTCTGGGACTGGGCCTCTGGGACTGGGCCTCTGGGACTGGGCCGCCTCCCTCTGGGACTGGGCCCTCTGGGACTGGGCCTCTGGGACTGGGCCTCTGAGACTGGGCCGCCTCCCTCTGGGACTGGGCCCTCTGGGACTGGGCCTCTGGGACTGGGCACTCTGGGACTGGGCCTCTGGGACTGGGCACTCTGGGACTGGGCCTCTGGGACTGGGCCTCTGGGACTGGGCCTCTGGGACTGGGCCGCCTCCCTTTGGCACTGGGCCTCTGGGACTGGGCCGCCTCCCTTTGGCACTGGGCCTCTGGGACTGGGCCTCTGGGACTGGGCCATCTCCCTCTGGGACTGGGCCTCTGGGACTGGGCCACCTCCCTCTGGGACTGGGCCATCTCCCTATGGGACTGGGCCTCTGGGACTGGGCCATCTCCCTATGGGACTGGGCCTCTGGGACTGGGCCATCTCCCTCTGGGACTGGGCCTCTGGGACTGGGCCGCCTCCCTCTGGGACTGGGCCGCCTCCTTCTGGGACTGGGTCTCTGAGACTGGGCCTCTGGGACTGGGCCTCTGGGACTGGGCCTCTGAGACTGGGCCTCTGAGACTGGGCCGCCTCCCTCTGGGACTGGGCCTCTGGAACTTGGCCATCTCCCTCTGGGACTGTGCCACATCACCCTGAGGGTCTGTGCCGCACCGGCCAGTGACTGGGCCACCTCCCTCTGTGACTGGGACTCTGGGACTGGGCCTCTGAGACTGGGCCGCCTCCCTCTGGGACTGGGCCGCCTCTTTCTGGGACTGGGCCACCTCCCTCTGGGACTGGGCCGCCTCCTTCTGGGACTGGGCCTCCCTCTGGGACTGGGCCACCTCCCTCTGGGACCGGGCCGCCTCCCTCTGGGACTGGGCCTCCCTCTGGGACTGGGCCTCCCTCTGGGACTGGGCCGCCTCCCTCTGGCTGGGCCTCTCCCTCTGGGACTGGGCCTCCCTCTGGGACTGGGCCACCTCCCTCTGGGACTGGGCCACCTCCCTCTGGGGCTGGGCCACCTCCCTCTGGGACTGGGCCTCCCTCTGGGACTGGGCCGCCTCCCTCTGGGACTGGGCCGCCTCCCTCTGGCTGGGCCTCTCCCTCTGGGACTGGGCCTCCCTCTGGGACTGGGCCACCTCCCTCTGGGACTGGGCCACCTCCCTCTGGGGCTGGGCCACCTCCCTCTGGGACTGGGCCTCCCTCTGGGACTGGGCCTCCCTCTGGGACTGGGCCGCCTCCCTCTGGGACTAGGCCGCCTCCCTCTGGGACTGGGCCACGCCGGCCGGCGCCTGGGCAATGCCGCTGACGTTCGCAGCCACGGCCCGCTGTGACTGGGCCAGACTGCGGAGGTCCGCTGCGATGTCCAGGTGGCTCTGGGACATGGCTGCGTGTGGGAGGGCATCCCTGTCCTGGGCCTCGGCCCCCGCCTGCACAGAATGGCCCAGGCCTTGGCCCCCGCCTGCACAGAATGGCCCAGGCCTTGGCCCCCGCCTGCACAGAATGGCCCAGGCCTCGGCCCCCGCCAGCACAGAATGGCCCAGGCCTCGGCCCCCGCCAGCACAGAATGGCCCAGGCCTCGGCCCCCTCCTGCACAGAATGGCCCAGGCCTCGGCCCCCTCCTGCACAGAATGGCCCAGGCCTCGGCCCCCGCCTGCACAGAATGGCCCAGGCCTTGGCCCCCGCCTGCACAGAATGGCCCAGGCCTCGGCCCCCGCTGGCACCGAATGGCCCAGGCCTCGGCCCCCGCTGGCACAGAATGGCCCAGGCCTCGGCCCCCGCTGGCACAGAATGGCCCAGGCCTCGGCCCCTGCCTGCACAGAATGGCCCAGGCCTCGGCCCCCGCCAGCACAGAATGGCCCAGGCCTCGGCCCCCACCAGCACAGAATGGCCCAGGCCTCGGCCCCCTCCTGCACAGAATGGCCCAGGCCTCGGCCCCCTCCTGCACAGAATGGCCCAGGCCTCGGCCCCCCAACTGCACAGAATGGCCCAGGCTTCGGGCACGCTGACCCATGGCCCAGGCCTCGGCCCCCACCTGCACAGAATGGCCCAGGCCTCAGCCCCCGCCTGCACAGAATGCCCCAGGCTTCGGGCACGCTGACCCATGGCCCAGGCCTCGGCCCCCACCTGCACAGAATGGCCCAGGCCTCGGCCCCCTCCTGCACAGAATGGCCCAGGCCTCGGCCCCCTCCTGCACAGAATGACCCAGGCCTTGGCCCCCGCCTGCACAGAATGGCCCAGGCCTCGGCCCCCGCCTGCACAGAATGACCCAGGCTTCGGGCACGCTGACCCATGGCCAAGACCGACGTCCCCATTGCCTCCACCGCAGACGCCACCCGTGCGGTGTTGGCCTGGGTGGCAGGCATGGTCAGCACCACCTCCTGCTCCAGCACACGGTCGGACTCCTCCACCTGCCCCTGGCGGTGCTGGATGCTCCCCGACATCCCCTCATGTAGTCCCTGACTCTGCGACTGCATCTCCACAATCGATGGACCGTCCGTTCCAGAAACCCCAAAACCAGTCTGGTCGGCAGCGAGTCCCCGGAGTCGGCCTGTCCTCCGACCGTCCGGCCCCCTCGGGGGTTCCTACCTCCACCAGCTGTACCGGAGCAGCTGTGTGGTGATCACCGGATAGTGTCCCAGGAGCCTCTTCACTATAGTGCCTGATCGAGGTGAGTGTCACAGGGATAGTGGACGGGTGTTGGAGACAGTGGTGACAGGAAGTCAGTGTCCTCCTCCGACCCCGAGCTTTGGGGTGTCCTGGGATTCGGGTCGGTGGCTTCCGTGTGATGGAACCATCAATTCACGAGACACGTGCTTTAAGATATGAACAGTGGTTTTAATCTACTTACTACAGAACAAGCCTGTTACCCGTTGAACTCTCGGTGAACTGCAGGCTGGCTCTGGACACGGTTATTTATACAGCAAGTCCAGTGGGAGGAGCTGTGGGCGGAGCCAAGGGTGGAGCCCTGTACAAACTCCTGAGCATTCCCAGAGCTACTCCCCCTAGTGGTCGGATAACGCTACTGCGCTTACAATGGTATTGGTAAATACAGTGTGAATTACTACGTTACATTCACCACATTCACCCCCTGCAGAAAAATCAAGTCCGGCGACGGTGGTGGTCTACAAAGTCAGTCTGTCCGGTGGTTGAACTGTCCGCTGTGATCTGCGGAGCACCGGGGTTGCAGCCTCTTGCGGTGGCTGGATGGGTGTAGTGTGCTGGGGTACGATGGCGGACTCCAGGGAGGGTTGTGTCCGAGCTTCATACTCTCCTGGTTCGACCGGGGACTGGGGGCGCTGGGGGCTGGCCGGCGCGGGGGCGCGGAACTGGTGGAGTGAGCTCGTGGGCTGGGGAGCGCGAGGGGGCGGCAGCATGGGGTGTAGGGTGAGGGGTCCTTCTGTGGGGGTAGAGGGGGCGCTGGATCCGGCGGGTGCCAGATCCCGGAGGGATACTGAGTCCTGACGGCCGTCAGGGAACTCGACGAAGGCGTACTGGGGGTTGGAGTGAAGCAGGCGCACCTTCTCAACAAGGGGGTTGGTTTTGTGCGCCCTGACGTGTTTCCTCAGGAGTACCGGGCCTGGTGTCCTCAGCCATGCCGGAAGTGAGACCCCAGTGGTAGTGCCCCTGGGAAAAATGAAGAGCCTCTCGTGGGGGATCTGATTGGTCGCTGTGCATAAGAGGGACCTAATAGCGTGCAGCGCGTCTGGGAGGACTTCCTGCCACTGGGAGACTTGGAGCTTTCTAGACCGGAGGGTCAGTAGGATGGTCTTCCAGACCGTCGCGTTCTCCCTCTCCACCTGCCCGTTCCCCCGGGGTTGTAGCTGGTAGTCCTGCTCGAGGCGATACCCTTGTCGAGCAGGTACTGACGCAGCTCGTCGCTCATGAAGGACGAACCCCGGTCGCTGTGTACGTAGCTGGGGAAACCAAACAGGGTGAAGATACTATGCAGGGCCCTAATGACTGTGTGGGAGGTCATGTTGGGGCATGGGATAGCGAATGGGAAACGGGAGAACTCATCTACGACGTTTAGAAAGTAAACGTTCTTGTTAGTTGAGGGGAGTGGCCCTTTGAAATCAATCGCGAGGCGTTCAAAGGGCCTAGAAGCCTTGACCAGGTGGGCCCTGATGGTCTATAGAAGTGCGTTTTGCACTCTGCACAGATTGGGCAATTCCTGGTGACCGCTTTTACCTCCTCTTTCACCTCTCCTATCACCTCGGACTCCATGCACAACTTCCCACTACTGTCCTTGACTGGCCCTACTCGTACCCTCGTCATTCTTTTATTCCTGACATATCTATAGAAAGCTTTAGGGTTATCCTTGATCCTACCTGCCAAAGACTTCTCATGTCCTCGCTTGGCTCTTCTTAGCTCTCTCTTTAGATCCTTCCTAGCTAACTTGTAACTCTCGAGCGCCCTAACTCAATCTTCACGTCTCAGAAGATACAAGGTGGCACGGTGGGATGGGAGGGTGGTAGCCCAGTGGTTAGCACTGTAGCTTCACAGCTCCAGGGTCCCAGGTTCGATTCCCGGCTTGGGTCACTGTCTGTGTGGAGTCTGCACGTTCTCCCCGTGTCTGCATGGGTTTCCTCCGGGTGCTCCAGTTTCTTCCCACAAGTCCCGAAAGACGTGCTGTCAGGTGAATTGGACATTCTGAATTCCCCCTCCGTGTACCCGAACAGGCGCCGGAATGTGGCGACTAGGGGATTTTCACAGTAACTTCATTGCAGTGTCCGACTTGTGACGATAATGAAGATTAGGATAGGGTTCAGGGTCTGAAGTTGTTGAACTCGATGTTGATGTTGAGAGCAGAAAGGCGGAGCCGAGCGAGGACAGTGTGTGCCCGGAGGAGCCAGCCAATCGGGAATGGTGAGTGGCAGGAGCCGGGGCAGGGGGCACGCTTGCAATCTGAGCCACCCAGACGGCGTTCCATCCCCGCCGGGTGGATGCTGACGGTTTGGGTTGAGAGTGTGTCTCCAGTCCCACTACTGGACTGTGTTTGTGTTGAGGTGTTGCTGCCATTTGGGGCTTTGGGGAGAATCAATCATGGCGGCCGCTGCGGCGCCTTGACCAAAGATGGCCTCCTGTCCTCACTGCGCACGCGCGGTTCCTACCTGGGCGGGGGGAGTGCCCCGCCCAGCCCGTCAGAAAGATGGCGGAGCCTCTATTCGTCACAGTTTCCACTGCCAGGACGCAATGCGCCGTCATTCTGTGAGGTGGTGAAGCGGTGGCTGCCGGGCCGGGTTTGGGAGGACCGGCTGGAGTCTGGGAGTCAGCAGCATGAAGTTGCTCAGCAAACTGATCGACAGGGACAACTCGGGGTGAGGGGTCACCCTGGCAACTTGGGGGAGGGGGGTGTCACTCTGGCAACGAGGGGGGAGGGGGTGTCACTCTGGCAACGGGGGGGGAGGGGGTGTCACTGGAAACAGGGGGGAAGGGGGTGTCACTCTGGCAACGGGGGAGGGGGTGTCACTCTGGCAACGGGGGGGAGGGGTTGTCACCCTGGCAACGGGGGGGGGTGTCACCCTGGCAACGGGGGGGGTGTCACCCTGGCAACGGGGGGGGAGGGGGTGTCACCCTGGCAACGGGGGGGGGAGGGGGTGTCACTCTGGCAACGGGGGGGGGGAGGGGGTGTCACCCTGGCAACGGGGGGGGAGGGGGTGTCACTCTGGCAACGGGGGGGGAGGGGGTGTCACCCTGGCAACGGGGGGGAGGGGGTGTCACCCTGGCAACGGGGGGGGGGAGGGGGTGTCACCCTGGCAACAGGGGGGAGGGGGTGTCACCCTGGCAACGGGGGGGAGGGGGTGTCACCCTGGCAACGGGGGGGGAGGGGATGTCACCCTGGCAACGGGGGGGGAGGGGTGTCACCCTGGCAACGGGGGGGGAGGGGGTGTCACCCTGGCAATGGGGGGGGAGGGGGTGTCACTGGCAACGGGGGGGAGGGGTGTCACCCTGGCAACGGGGGGGGAGGGGGTGTCACCCTGGCAACGAGGGGGGGAGGGGGTGTCACCCTGGCAACAGGGGGGGAGGGGGGTGTCACCTTGGCAGGTGGTCACCTGGCAATGGGGGTGGGGGGTCATCGCCCTGGCAACGGGGAGGGGGGTCATCACCCTGGCAATGGGGGAGGGGGATCATCACCCTGGCAATG
Source organism: Scyliorhinus canicula (assembly GCF_902713615.1). Lineage (NCBI taxonomy): Eukaryota > Metazoa > Chordata > Chondrichthyes > Carcharhiniformes > Scyliorhinidae > Scyliorhinus > Scyliorhinus canicula. The sequence goes on along the minus strand of NC_052165.1, from coordinate 93,568,699 downwards.
GGGGAGGGGGGTCATCACCCTGGCAACGGGGGAGGGGGGTCCACCCTGGCAACGGGGGAGGGGGGTCATCACCCTGGCAACGGGGGAGGGGGGGTCATCACCCTGGCAACGGGGGAGGGGGGGTCATCACCCTGGCAACGGGGGAGGGGTGGTCATCACCCTGGCAACGGGGGAGGGGGGTCATCACCCTGGCAACGGGGGAGGGGGTCATCACCCTGGCAACAGCGGAGGGGGGGTCATCACCCTGGCAACAGGGGGTCATCACCCTGGCAACGGGGGAGGGGGGCCATCACCCTGGCAACGGGGGGGTCATCACCCTGGCAATGGGGGAGGGGGGGTCATCACCCTGGCAACGGGGGAGGGGGGTCATCACCCTGGCAACGGGGGAGGGGGTCATCACCCTGGCAACGGGGGAGGGGGGTCATCCTGGTCACTGAGGGTATCAGAAAATCGTGGAATGTTAATCCGGTATTTGCCGAATCGGGAAGAGCGCTGATCAGGCTTCACGCCTGTATCCGCGGGGAGGGGGGTGGGGGGGGAGGTTGTGCAGGGGGGGGGGGGGGGGGTGTGGAGGTTTCTGAGGCTAATATGCCCTCCATCATGCCCTCCGTATCCGAGACCCCAGGAATCCTGACGTATTTCCACCGTTCGCCCTTTTAGTTTTCACTTGGACAGGATGTGGGTGTCCCTGGCCGGGACAGGCATTTACTCCCCATTCCTAACTGCCCCTCGAGAAGGTGGTGGGTGAGCTGCCATCTTGGAGCCGCTGCAGTCCCGTGTGGCGTAGGTACACCCACAGTGCTGTTAGGGAGGGAGTTCCGGGATTCTGACCCAGCGACAGTGATGGAACGGCCGATATGTTTCCCAGTCAGGGTGGTGATGATGGTGGGCGGGGGCTCGGAGGGGAGACTTGCCGGCGGTGAGTGTTCCCCGTGCCTCTGCTGCCCCTTGTCCCTCTCGGTGGGGGAGGTGGTGGGTTTGGAAGGTGCTGTCGAAGGAGCCTCGGCGAGTGGCTGCCGTGCATCTTGTAGACGGGACACACGGCTGCCGCTATGCGTCGGTGGGGGGGGGAGCGGGTGTGGAACCCTCTTGACTGTCATGTTTGTCCTGTCCCTCCCACAGCCAGATAACACTGATGCCCGAGGAAGCAGAAGACATGTGGCACACCTACAACCTACTCCAGATCAAGGACAGCCTGCGGGCATCCACCTTCCGGTAAGGGCCAGGCAGTGGGGTTGGGGGGTGCTGCCTGGTGGTGGGGGGGGGGGGGGGGGGGGGGGGGGAGCAGCCAAGTCCCACCCTCGGTCCTGCTCACACCTCCACAGTCAGCAAACCCGATTCATGTGTCACCTTTTGATTCAGTAAAACTGGCCCTCGATGCTTCACAGCAGCTGCCATCGAGGTCACTCTGACCCGGAGGTACCTAAGGAGATAGCGACGGGGGACTACTGGCTCTGACAAAGAGCTCACTCCTGAAGGAGTGTCTTCGAGAGGTGGAGGTAGAGGGGGAGGGAGAGCGAGGGGAGAGGGAGAGCGTGGGTGGCTGATGAGTGAATGGAGATGTGCTACGAGCCTGGTCACAGTGAGGGGGGAGGGGGGGACTTCAGTTTCCGGAGGCCAGAACGGACGAGCAGCCGGGAGTGGTTTGCGATGGCCACGTTTGGGGGTGACAGAGGGCAAACACAATCCCGAACAGACACACACACACAATGATGCAGACGCACACTCCCTACAATTCATCAGCAGAGTTTGTGTGTCCCTTGTTGCCCCGTTAGCCTGTCCCGGGCCTCCCAAGACGAATCTGGGCCCATTTCGTATCAGGCCGAGATACAGCCGGGGTCTGTCCTGATGTGCGATCGCTCAACGCTGATGCCTCCTTTGCAGGAAGGTGCAGACGGAGTCTTCGACCGGCAGCGTGGGGAGTAACCGGGTGCGGACCACACTCACCATCTGTGTGGAGACAATTGACTTTGATGCCCAGGCCTGCATGCTCCGTGTGAAAGGGACCAACATTCAGGAGAATGATTATGTGAAGGTGAGGAGAGACCTGTGAGATTTATATATAGAACAACTGATCCCCGGGAGTAAGTTACAGACTGGAATCTAATCGAGGGGTTCGGAGTGGTTTATATATAGAATAACAGATACCCGGGAGTGAGTTACAGACTGGAATCTAATCGAGGGGTTCAGGGTGGTTTATATATAGAATAACAGATACCCGGGAGTGAGTTACAGACTGGAATCTAATCGAGGGGTTCGGGATGGTTTATATATAGAATGACAGATACCCGGGAGTGAGTCACAGACTGGAATCTAATCGAGGGGTTTAGGTTGGTTTATATATAGAATAACAGATACCCGGGAGTGAGTTACAGACTGGAATCTAATCGAGGGGTTCGGGATGGTTTATATATAGAATAACAGATACCCGGGAGTGAGTCACAGAGTGGAATCTAATCGAGGGTTCGGTGTGGATTATATATAGAATAACAGATACCCGGGAGTGAGTTACAGACTGGAATCTAATCGAGGGGTTCAGGATGGTTTATATATAGAATAACAGATACCCGGGAGTGAGTCACAGACTGGAATCTAATCGAGGGCTTCGGGGTGGTTTATATACAGAATAACGGATACCCGGGAGTGAGTTACAGACTAGAATCTAATCGAGGGGTTTGGGGTAGTTTACATATAGAATAACAGATACCCGGGAGTGAGTTACAGACTGGAATCTAATCAAGGGGTTCGGGATGGTTTATATATAGAATAACAGATACCCGAAAGTGAGTCACAGACTGGAATCTAATCGAGGGGTTCGGGTTGGTTTATATATAGAATAACAGATACCCGGGAGTGAGTCACAGACTGGAATCTAATCGAGGGGTTCGGGATGGTTTATATATAGAATAACAGATAAACCGGGAGCGAGTCACAGACTGGAATCTAATTGAGGGGTTCAGGATGGTTTATATATAGAATAACAGATACCCGGGAGTGAGTTACAGACTGGAATCTAATCGAGGGGTTCGGGTTGGTTTATATATAGAATAACAGATACCCGGGAGTGAGTTACAGACTGGAATCTAATCGAGGGGTTTGGGTAGTTTATATATAGAATAACAGATACCCGGGAGTGAGTCACAGACTGGAATCTAATCGAGGGGTTCGGGATGGTTTATATATAGAATAACAGATAAACCGGGAGCGAGTCACAGACTGGAATCTAATCGAGGGTTTTGGGGTGGTTTATATATAGAATAACAGATACCCGGGAGTGAGTTACAGACTGGAATCTAATCGAGGGGTTCGGGTTGGTTTATATATAGAATAACAGATACCCGGGAGTGAGTCACAGACTGGAATCTAATCGAGGGGTTCGGGATGGTTTATATATAGAATAACAGATACCCGGGAGTGAGTTACAGACTGGAATCTAATCGAGGGGTTCAGGGTGGTTTATATATAGAATAACAGATACCCGGGAGTGAGTCACAGTTTAGAATCTAATCGAGGGGTTCAGGGTGGTTTATATATAGAATAACAGATACCCGGGAGAGAGTTACAGACTGGAATCTAATCCAGGGGTTCGGGTTGGTTTATGTATAGAATAACAGATACCCGGGAGTGAGTTACGGACTGGAATCTAATCCAGGTGTTCGGGGTGGTTTATATATAGAATAACAAATACCCGGGAGTGAGTTACAGACTGGAATCTAATCGAGGGGTTCGGGTTGGTTTATATATAGAATAACAGATACCCGGGAGTGAGTCACAGACTGGAATCTAATCGAGGGGTTCGGGATGGTTTATATATACAATAACAGATACGCGGGAGCGAATCACAGACTGGAATCTAATCGAGGGGTTCAGGATGGTTTATATATAGAATAACAGATACCCGGGAGTGAGTCACAGACTGGAATCTAATCGAGGGCTTCGGGGTGGTTTATATACAGAATAACGGATACCCGGGAGTGAGTTACAGACTGGAATCTAATCAAGGGGTTCGGGTTGGTTTATATATAGAATAACAGATACCCGGGAGTGAGTTACAGACTGGAATCTAATCAAGGGGTTCGGATGGTTTATATATAGAATAACAGATACCCGGGAGTGAGTCACAGACTGGAATCTAATCGAGGGGTTCGGGATGGTTTATATATAGAATAACAGATACCCGGGAGTGAGTCACAGACTGGAATCTAATCGAGGGGTTTAGGTTGGTTTACATATAGAATAACAGATACCCGGGAGTGAGTTACAGACTGGAATCTAATCGAGGGGTTCGGGATGGTTTATATATAGAATAACAGATACCCGGGAGTGAGTCACAGACTGGAATCTAATCGAGGGTTCGGGGTGGATTATATATAGAATAACAGATACCCGGGAGTGAGTTACAGACTGGAATCTAATCGAGGGGTTCAGGATGGTTTATATATAGAATAACAGATACCTGGGAGTGAGTCACAGACTGGAATCTAATCGAGGGGTTCGGGGTGGTTTATATACAGAATAACAGATACCCGGGAGTGAGTTACAGACTGGAATCTAATCGAGGGGATTGGGGTAGTTTATATATAGAATAACAGATACCCCGGAGTGAGTTACAGACTGCAATCTAATCGAGGGTTTTGGGGTGGTTTATATATAGAATAACAGATACCCGGGAGTGAGTTACAGACTGGAATCTAATCGAGGGGTTCGGGGTGGTTTATATATAGAAAAACAGATACCCGGGAGTGAGTTACAGACTGGAATCTAATCGAGGGGTTCAGGGTGGTTTATATATAGAATAACAGATACCCGGGAGTGAGTTACAGACTGGAATCTAATCGAGGGGTTCGGGTTGGTTTATATATAGAATAACAGATACCCGGGAGTGAGTTACAGACTGGAATCTAATCGAGGGGTTCGGGGTGGTTATATATAGAATAACAGATACCAGGGAGTGTGTTACAGACTGGAATCTAATCGAGGGGTTCGGGGTGGTTTCTATATAGAATAACAGATACCCGGGAGTGAGTCACAGTCTAGAATCTAATCGAGGGGTTTAGGGTGGTTTATATATAGAATAACAGATACCCGGGAGAGAGTTACAGACTGGAATCTAATCGAGGGGTTCAGGGTGGTTTATATATAGAATAACAGATACCCGGGAGTGAGTTACAGACTGCAATCTCATCGAGGGTTTTGGGGTGGTTTATATATAGAATAACAGATACCCGGGAGTGAGTTACAGACTGGAATCTAATCGAGGGGTTCGGGGTGGTTTATATATAGAAAAACAGATACCCGGGAGTGAGTTACAGACTGGAATCTAATCCAGGGGTTCGGGTTGGTTTATATATAGAATAACAGATACCCGGGAGTGAGTTACGGACTGGAATCTAATCCAGGTGTTCGGGGTGGTTTATATATAGAATAACAAATACCCGGGAGTGAGTTACAGACTGGAATCTAATCGAGGGGTTTGGGGTGGTTTATATATAGAATAACTGATACCTGGGAGTGAGTTACAGACTGGAATCTAATCGAGGGGTTCGGGTTGGTTTATATATAGAATAACAGATACCCGGGAGTGAGTCACAGACTGGAATCTAATCGAGGGGTTCGGGATGGTTTATATATACAATAACAGATACCCGGGAGCGAGTCACAGACTGGAATCTAATCGAGGGGTTCAGGATGGTTTATATATAGAATAACAGATACCCGGGAGTGAGTCACAGACTGGAATCTAATCGAGGGCTTCGGGGTGGTTTATATACAGAATAACGGATACCCGGGAGTGAATTACAGACTGGAATCTAATCGAGGGGTTTGGGGTAGTTTATATATAGAATAACAGATACCCCGGAGTGAGTTACAGACTGCAATCTAATCGAGGGTTTTGGGGTGGTTTATATATAGAATAACAGATACCCGGGAGTGAGTTACAGACTGGAATCTAATCGATTTGTTCGGGTTGGTTTATATATAGAATAACAGATACCCGGGAGTGAGTTACAGACTGGAATCTAATCAAGGGGTTCGGGATGGTTTATATATAGAATAACAGATACCCGGGAGTGAGTCACAGACTGGAATCTAATCGAGGGGTTCGGGATGGTTTATATATAGAATAACAGATACCCGGGAGTGAGTTACAGACTGGAATCTAATCGATTGGTTCGGGTTGGTTTATATATAGAATAACAGATACCCGGGAGTGAGTTACAGACTGGAATCTAATCAAGGGGTTCGGGATGGTTTATATATAGAATAACAGATACCCGGGAGTGAGTCACAGACTGGAATCTAATCGAGGGGTTCGGGGTGGTTTATATACAGAATAACAGATACCCGGGAGTGAGTTACAGACTGGAATCTAATCGAGGGGATTGGGGTAGTTTATATATAGAATAACAGATACCCCGGAGTGAGTTACAACTGCAATCTAATCGAGGGTTTTGGGGTGGTTTATATATAGAATAACAGATACCCGGGAGTGAGTTACAGACTGGAATCTAATCGAGGGGTTCGGGTTGGTTTATATATAGAATAACAGATACCCGGGAGTGAGTTACAGACTGGAATCTAATCGAGGGGTTCGGGGTGGTTGATATATAGAATAACAGATACCCGGGAGTGAGTTACAGACTGGAATCTAATCGAGGGGTTCAGGGTGGTTTATATGTAGAATAACAGATACCCGGGAGAGAGTTACAGACTGGAATCTAATCGAGGGGTTCAGGGTGGTTTATATATAGAATAACAGATACCCGGGAGTGAGTTACAGACTGGAATCTAATCCAGGGGTTCGGGTTGGTTTATATATAGAATAACAGATCCCCGGGAGTGAGTTACAGACTGGAATCTAATCCAGGTGTTCGGGGTGGTTTATATATAGAATAACAGATACCCGGGAGTGAGTCACAGACTGGAATCTAATCGAGGTGTTCGGGATGGTTTATATACAGAATAACAGATACCCGGGAGTGAGTTACAGACTGGAATCTAATCGAGGGGTTTGGGGTGGTTTATATATAGAATACCAGATACCCGGGAGTGAGTTACAGACTGGAATCTAATCGAGGAGTTCGGGGTGGTTTATATATTGAATAACAGATACCCGGGAGTGAGTCACAGACTGGAATCTAATCGAGGGGTTTGTGGTGGTTTATATACAGAATAACAGATACCCGGGAGTGAGTTACAGACTGGAATCTAATCGTGGGGTTTGGGGTGGTTTATATATAGAATAACAGATACCCGGGAGTGAGTTACAGACTGGAATCTAATCGAGGGGTTCGGGATGGTTTATATACAGAATAACAGATACCCGGGAGTGAGTTACAGACTGGAATCTAATCGAGGGGTTTGGGGTGGTTTATATATATAATACCAGATACCCGGGAGTGAGTTACAGACTGGAATCTAATCGAGGAGTTCGGGGTGGTTTATATATAGAATAACAGATACCCGGGAGTGAGTTACAGACTGGAATCTAATCGAGCGGTTCGGGAGGAGAGGGTTTGTACACTGAGTGACTGATGCTCCCTCTTTCATTGCAGATGGGGGCCTATCACACAATTGAGCTGGAGCTGAATCGGAAGTTTACACTGGCAAAGAAACTGTGGGACAGTGTGGTGCTGGAGCGAATCGGTGTGTGTTCTGTGAAGGTGGTGTTCCCTCCATCAGCACCCACGCCTTGTCCATTCCCCACCGTTCCCATCCTCCTCAACCCCTTTTATATTCATGATTCCCTGGACAAAAGTCCAGGCCCATCCCTAATTACCCCTCAATGGGGAGGCTTGGAGGGGGGGCCTTGCCGGTGGTGGGTGTTCCCCGTGCCTCTGCTGCCCCTTGTCCTTCTCGGTAGGAGAGGTGGCGGGTTTGGAAGGTGCTGTCGAAGGAGCCTCGGCGAGTGGCTGCCGTGCATCTTGTAGACGGGACACACGGCTGCCGCTGTGCGTCGGTGGGGGAGGAAGCGGATGTGGACGGTGGGGGTGAGCGTGTCGATCGAGCGGGAGCTGCTTTGTCCTGGATGGTGTCGAGCTTCTCGAGCTTTATTGGGAGCCGCACCCATCCAGGCAAGTGGAGAGGGTCCCATCACACTCCTGACTTGTGTCCTTGTAGATGTTGGACAGGCTTTGGGGGGAGTCAGGAGGTGAGTTACTCTCCGCAGGATTCCCAGCCTCTGACCTGCTCTGGGAGCCGCAGTGTTTATATGGCTGGGTCCAGTTCAGTTTCTGATCAATGGCAACCCGCAGGATGTTGATTGTGGGGGATTGAGTGATGGTAATGCCATTGAATGTCAAGGGGGGAGATAGTTTGATTCTCCCTTGTTGGAAATGGTCATTTCCTGGCAGTTGTGTGGGGCGAATGTGAGGCTGGAACTCGCAACCAGAGTGGAGGGAAGGTCTTACGAGGAAAGGCTCAGGGACTTGAGGTTGTTTTCGTTAGAGAGGAGAAGGCTGAGAGGTGACTTAATAGAGACATATAAGATAGTCAGAGGGTTAGATAGGGTGGACAGTGAGAGTCTTTTTCCTCGGATGGTGATGACCAACATGAGGGGACATAGCTTTAAATTGAGGGGTGAGAGATATAGGACAGATATCAGAGGCAGTTTCTTTACTCAGAGAGTAGTAGGGGTGTGGAACACCCTGCTTGCAACAGTAGTAGACTCGCCAACTTTAAGGGCATTTAAGTGGTCACTGGATAGACATATGGATGAAAATGGAATAGTGTCGGTCAGATAGGCTTCAGATGGTTTCACAGGTCGGCGCAACATCGAGGGCCGAAGGGCCCGTACTGCGCTGTAGTGTTCTATGTTCTATGAATAGAAATCGGAATCTCCTGAGATACGGCAGATATTGCAACTGAATTGAACAGTCGGTTGTGTTTGAACAGAGTTGCAAATCTCACTTGCTGGATTCCCAGCCCTGTAACGTAACCATGACATTCGGCCCATCGAGTCTGCTCTGCCATTCAATGAGACTGTGACTGACCCTCAATTCGCACCTCCCGGCTCGTCCCCGTAACCCTCGATCCCTGTGTCTCAGCCTTAAACGTAGTTAACGACCCGCCTCCAGAGCTCTCCGCAGCACAGAATGCCACAGATTCACTAATAATAATAATGATAATCTTCATTGTCACAAGTCAGCTGACATTAACGCTGCAATGAAGTTACTGTGAAAAGCCCCTAGTCGCCACACTCCGGCGCCTGTTCGGGTGCACAGAGGGAGAATTCAGAATGTCCAATTCACCCAACAAGCACGTCTTTCGGAACTTGTGGGAGGAAACCGGAGCCCCCGGAGGAAACCCACGGGGAGGACGTGCAGACTCCGCACAGACAGTGACCCAGCGGGGAATCGAACCTGGGACCCTGCAGCTGTGAAGCAAAAGTGCATTTTTTTTTCTTTCTTTATAAATTTAGATTACCCAATTCATTTTTTCCGAATAAGGGGCAATTTAGCGTGGCCAATCCACCTACCCTGCACATCTTTAGGTTGTGGGGGTGAAACCCACGCAAACACGGGGAGAATGTGCAAACTTCACACGGACAGTGACCCAGAGCCGGGATCGAACCTGGGACCTCGGTGCCGTCAGACAGCAGTGCTAACCACTGCGGCACCGTACTGCCCTCGAAGAGCAGAATTTCCTCCCTGTCTCTGCCTGGGGCCAGATCGGGATCTGAGGGCTGAAGGGCTCCCCTCTTGTTATCATCTTCTAGCTGACTGAGCAACGACCTGACGTCTCCTCTCCTCTGCCTCCAGAACAGGCCTGTGACCCCGGGTACAACGCGGACGTGGGGGCAGTCATCATGCAGGAGGGCCTGGCTCACATCTGTCTCGTCACGTCCAGCATGACAGTCCTCCGCGCCAAGGTGGAGACCACCATTCCTCGGAAGCGTAAAGGCAGCTGCACCCAGCACGACAAGGTACGTCCCACAGGGGGAAAGGACAGTGTATCTAACACACTGTGACACTGTCCCAGAGGGGGAAAGGACAGTGTATCTAACACACTGTGACACTGTCCCAGAGGGGGGAAAGGACAGTGTATCTAACACACTGTGACACTGTCCCAGAGGGGGAAAGGACAGTGTATCTAACACACTGTGACACTGTCCCAGAGGGGGGAAAGGACAGTGTATCTAACACACTGTGACACTGTCCCAGAGGGGGAAAGGACAGTGTATCTAACACACTGTGACACTGTCCCAGAGGGGGAAAGGACAGTGTATCTAACACACTGTGACACTGTCCCAGAGGGGGAAAGGACAGTGTATCTAACACACTGTGACACTGTCCCAGAGGGGGAAAGGACAGTGTATCTAACACACTGTGACACTGTCCCAGAGGGGGAAAGGACAGTGTATCTAACACACTGTGACACTGTCCCAGAGGGGGAAAGGACAGTGTATCTAACACACTGTGACACTTTCCCAGAGGGGGAAAGGACAGTGTATCTAACACACTGTGACACCCGGTCCCAGAGGGGGAAAGGACAGTGTATCTAACACACTGTGACACTGTCCCAGAGGGGGAAAGGACAGTGTATCTAACACACTGTGACACTGTCCCAGAGGGGGAAAGGACAGTGTATCTAACACACTGTGACACTGTCCCAGAGGGGGAAAGGACAGTGTATCTAACACACTGTGACATTGTCCCAGAGGGGGAAAGGACAGTGTATCTAACACACTGTGACACCCGGTCCCAGAGGGGGAAAGGACAGTGTATCTAACACACTGTGACACCCGGTCCCAGAGGGGGAAAGGACAGTGTATCTAACACACTGTGACACTGTCCCAGAGGGGGAAAGGACAGTGTATCTAACACACTGTAACACTGTCCTAGAGGGGGAAAGGACAGTGTATCTAACACACTGTGACACCCGGTCCCAGAGGGGGAAAGGACAGTGTATCTAACACACTGTGACACTGTCCCAGAGGGGGAAAGGACAGTGTGTCTTACACACTGTGACACTGTCCCAGAGGGGGAAAGGACAGTGTATCTAACACACTGTGACACTGTCCCAGAGGGGGAAAGGACAGTGTATCTAACACACTGTGACACCCGGTCCCAGAGGGGGAAAGGACAGTGTATCTAACACACTGTAACACTGTCCCAGAGGGGGAAAGGACAGTGTATCTAACACACTGTGACACTGTCCCAGAGGGGGAAAGGACAGTGTATCTAACACACTGTGACACTGTCCCAGAGGGGGAAAGGACAGTGTATCTAACACACTGTGACACCCGGTCCCAGAGGGGGAAAGAACAGTGTATCTAACACACTGTGACACTGTCCCAGAGGGGGAAAGGGCAGTGTATCTAACACAATGTGACACCCGGTCCCAGAGGGGGAAAGGACAGTGTATCTAACACACTGTGACACTGTCCCAGAGGGGGAAAGGACAGTGTATCTAACACACTGTGACACTGTCCCAGAGGGGGAAAGGACAGTGTATCTAACACACTGTGACACCCGGCCCCAGAGGGGGAAAGGACAGTGTATCTAACACACTGTGACACTGTCCCAGAGGGGGAAAGGACAGTGTATCTAACACACTGTAACACTGTCCCAGAGGGGGAAAGGACAGTGTATCTAACACACTGTGAAACCCGGTCCCATAGGGGGAAAGGACAGTGTATCTAACACACTGTGACACTGTCCCAGAGGGGGAAAGGACAGTGTATCTAACACACTGTGACACCCAGTCCCAGAGTGGGAAAGGACAGTGTATCTAACACACTGTGACACTGTCCCAGAGAGGGAAAGGACAGTGTATCTAACACACTGTGACACTGTCCCAGAGGGGGAAAGGACAGTGTATCTAACACACTGTGACACTGTCCCAGAGGGGGAAAGGACAGTGTATCTAACACACTGTGACACTGTCCCAGAGAGGGAAAGGACAGTGTATCTAACACACTGTGACACTGTCCCAGAGGGGGAAAGGACAGTGTATCTAACACACTGTGACACTGTCCCAGAGGGGGAAAGGACAGTGTATCTAACACACTGTGACACCCGGTCCCAGAGGGGGAAAGGACAGTGTATCTAACACACTGTGACACTGTCCCAGAGAGGGAAAGGACAGTGTATCTAACACACTGTGACACTGTCCCAGAGGGGGAAAGGACAGTGTATCTTAACACACTGTGACACCCGGTCCCAGAGGGTAAAAGGACAGTGTATCTAACACACTGTGACACCCGGTCCCAGAGGGGGAAAGGACAGTGTATCTAACACACTGTGACACTGTCCCAGAGGGGGAAAGGACAGTGTATCTAACACACTGTGACACTGTCCCAGAGGGGGATAGGACAGTGTTTCTAACACACTGTGACACTGTCCCAGAGGGGGAAAGGACAGTGTATCTAACACACTGTGACACTGTCCCAGAGGGGGAAAGGACAGTGTATCTAACACACTGTGACACTGTCCCAGAGGGGGAAAGGACAGTGTATCTAACACACTGTGACACCCGGTCCCAGAGGGGGAAAGGACAGTGTATCTGACACACTGTCACACTGTCCCAGAGGGGGAAAGGACAGTGTATCTAACACACTGTGACACCCGGTCCCAGAGGGGGAAAGGACAGTGTATCTAACACACTGTAACACTGTCCCAGAGGGGGAAAGGACAGTGTATCTAACACACTGTGACACTGTCCCAGAGGGGGAAAGGGCAGTGTATCTAACACACTGTGACACCCGGTCCCAGAGGGGGAAAGGACAGTGTATCGAACACACTGTGACACCCGGTCCCAGAGGGGGAAAGGACAGTGTATCTAACACACTGTGACACTGTCCCACAGGGGGAAAGGACAGTGTATCTAACACACTGTGACACTGTCCCAGAGGGGGAAAGGACAGTGTATCTAACACACTGTAACACTGTCCCAGAGGGGGAAAGGACAGTGTATCTAACATACTGTGACACCCGGTCCCAGAGGGGGAAAGGACAGTGTATCTAACACTCTGTGACACTGTCCCAGAGGGGGAAAGGACAATGTATCTAACACACTGTGACACTGTCCCAGAGGGGGAAAGGACAGTGTATCTAACACACTGTGACACCCGGTCCCAGAGGGGGAAAGGACAGTGTATCTAACACACTGTGACACTGTCCCAGAGGGGGAAAGGACAGTGTATCTAACACACTGTGACACTGTCCCAGAGGGGGAAAGGACAGTGTATCTAACACACTGTGACACCCGGTCCCAGAGGGGGAAAGGACAGTGTATCTAACACACTGTGACACTGTCCCAGAGGGGGAAAGGACAGTGTATCTAACACAATGTGACACTGTCCCAGAGGGGGAAAGGACAGTGTATCTAACACACTGTGACACTGTCCCAGAGGGGGAAAGGACAGTGTATCTAACACACTGTGACACTGTCCCAGAGGGGGAAAGGACAGTGTATCTAACACACTGTAACACTGTCCCAGATGGGGAAAGGACAGTGTATCTAACACACTGTGACACTGTCCCAGAGGGGGAAAGGACAGTGTATCTAACACACTGTGACACCCGGCCCCAGAGGGGGAAAGGACAGTGTATCTAACACACTGTGACACCCGGTCCCAGAGGGGGAAAGGACAGTGTATCTAACACACTGTGACACTGTCCCAGAGGGGGAAAGGACAGTGTATCTAACACACTGTGACACTGTCCCAGAGGGGGAAAGGACAGTGTATCTAACACACTGTGACACCCGGTCCCAGAGGGGGAAAGGACAGTGTATCTAACATACTGTGACACTGTCCCAGAGGGGGAAAGGACAGTGTATCTAACACACTGTGACACTCGGTCCCAGAGGGGGAAAGGACAGTGTATCTAACACACTGTGACACTCGGTCCCAGAGGGGGAAAGGACAGTGTATCTAACACACTGTGAGACTGTCCCAGAGGGGGAAAGGACAGTGTATCTAACACACTGTGACACCCGGTCCCAGAGGGGGAAAGGACAGTGTATCTAACACACTGTGACACTGTCCCAGAGGGGGAAAGGACAGTGTATCTAACACACTGTGACACCCCGGTCCCAGAGGGGGAAAGGACAGTGTATCTAACACACTGCGACACTGTCCCAGAGGGGGAAAGGACAGTGTGTCTAACACACTGTGACACTGTCCCAGAGGGGGAAAGGACAGTGTATCTAACACACTGTGACACTGTCCCAGAGGGGGAAAGGACAGTGTATCTAACACACTGTGACACTGTCCCAGAGGGGGAAAGGACAGTGTATCTAAAACACTGTGACACTGTCCCAGAGGGGGAAAGGACAGTGTATCTAACACACTGTGACACTGTCCCAGAGGGGGAAAGGACAGTGTATCTAACACACTGTGACACCCGGTCCCAGAGGGGGAAAGGACAGTGTATCTAACACACTGTGACACTGTCCCAGAGGGGGAAAGGACAGTGTATTTAACACACTGTGACACTGTCCCAGAGGGGGAAAGGACAGTGTATCTAACACACTGTG
>NC_052165.1:93530129-93553715 GCF_902713615.1 Scyliorhinus canicula | reverse complement strand
GCAGCGGCCTCTAGTGGCCATTCCAGCTCTTCCTGGGCGACCTCGTGGGGTAAGTGCCCCAAACATGTCTCCTTCAAACAGGTCTTTGGGCCTCATTGACTTCAGTTCCTCCATCCTCCGTTAGTGAAGGTCCCGTGGACAGTGCGGCACTCCCTCAGCACTGACCCTCTGACAGTGCAGCACTCCCTCAGTACTGACCCTCTGACAGTGCGACACTCCCTCAGTACTGACCCTCTGACAGTGCAGCACTCCCTCAGTACTGACCCTCTGACAGTGCGGCACTCCCTCAGTACTGACCCTCTGACAGTGCGGCACTCCCTCAGTACTGACCCTCTGACAGTGCAGCACTCCCTCAGTACTGACTCTCTGACAGTGCAGCACTCCCTCAGTACTGACCCTCTGACAGTGCGGCACTCCCTCAGTACACACTCTCTGACAGTGCAGTGCTCCCTCAGTACTGACCCTCTGACAGTGCAGCACTCCCTCAGTACTGACCCTCTGACAGTGCGGCGCTCCCTCAGTACTGACCCTCTGACAGTGCGGCGCTCCCTCAGTACCGACCCTCTGACAGTGCGGCACTCCCCTCAGTACTGACCCTCTGACAGTGCGGCACTCCCTCAGTACTGACCATCTGACAGTGCGGCACTCCCTCAGTACTGACCCTCTGACAGTGCGGCACTCCCTCAGTACTGACCCTCTGACAGTACGACACTCCCTCAGTACTGACCCTCTGACAGTGCCGCACTCCCTCAGTACTGACTCTCTGACAGTGCGGCACTCCCTCAGTACTGACCCTCTGACAGTGCCGCACTCCCTCAGCACTGACCCTCTGACAGTGCGGCACTCCCTCAGTACTGACCCTCTGACAGTGCGGCACTCCCTCAGTACTGACCCTCTGACAGTGCGGCACTCCCTCAGTACTGACCCTCTGACAGTGCGGCACTCCCTCAGTACTGACCCTCTGACAGTGCGGCACTCCCTCAGTACTGACCCTCTGACAGTGCAGCACTCCCTCAGTACTGACCCTCTGACAGTGCGGCACTCCCTCAGTACTGACCCTCTGACAGTGCAGCACTCCCTCAGTACTGACCCTCTGACAGTGCGGCACTCCCTCAGTACACACTCTCTGACAGTGCGGTGCTCCCTCAGTACTGACCCTCTGACAGTGCAGCACTCCCTCAGTACTGACCCTCTGACAGTGCGGCGCTCCCTCAGTACTGACCCTCTGACAGTGCGGCGCTCCCTCAGTACCGACCCTCTGACAGTGCGGCACTCCCTCAGTACTGACCCTCTGACAGTGCGGCACTCCCTCAGTACTGACCCACTGACAGTGCGGCACTCCCTCAGTACTGACCCTCTGACAGTACTGACCCTCTGACAGTGCGGCACTCCCGCAGTATGGCCCCTCTGACAGTGCGGCACTCCCTCAGTACTGACCCTCTGACAGTGCAGCACTCCCTCAGTACTGACCCTCTGACAGTGCGGCACTCCCTCAGTACTGACCCTCTGACAGTGCAGCACTCCCTCAGTACTGACCCTCTGACAGTGCGGCACTCCCTCAGTACTGACTCTCTGACAGTGCGGTGCTCCCTCAGTACTGACCCTCTGACAGTGCAGCACTCCCTCAGTACTGACCCTCTGACAGTGCGGCGCTCCCTCAGTACTGACCCTCTGACAGTGCGGCACTCCCTCAGTACTGACTCTCTGACAGTGCGGCACTCCCTCAGTACTGACCCTCTGACAGTGCAGCACTCCCTCAGTACTGACCCTCTGACAGTGCGGCGCTCCCTCAGTACTGACCCTCTGACAGTGCGGCGCTCCCTCAGTACCGACCCTCTGACAGTGCGGCACTCCCTCAGTACTGACCCTCTGACAGTGCGGCACTCCCTCAGTACTGACCCTCTGACAGTGCGGCACTCCCTCAGTACTGACCCTCTGACAGTGCGGCACTCCCTCAGTACTGACCCTCTGACAGTACTGACCCTCTGACAGTGCGGCACTCCCGCAGTATGGCCCCTCTGACAGTGCGGCACTCCCTCAGTACTGACCCTCTGACAGTGCAGCACTCCCTCAGTACTGACCCTCTGACAGTGCGGCACTCCCTCAGTACTGACCCTCTGACAGTGCAGCACTCCCTCAGTACTGACCCTCTGACAGTGCGGCACTCCCTCAGTACTGACCCTCTGACAGTGCAGCACTCCCTCAGTACTGACCCTCTGACAGTGCGGCGCTCCCTCAGTACTGACCCTCTGACAGTGCGGCACTCCCTCAGTACTGACCCTCTGACAGTGCGGCACTCCCTCAGTACTGACCCTCTGACAGTGCGGCGCTCCCTCAGTACTGACCCCTCTGACAGTGCAGCACTCCCTCAGTACTGACCCTCTGACAGTGCAGCACTCCCTCTGCACTGACCCTCTGACAGTGCGGCACTCCCACAGTACTGACCCTCTGACAGTGCGGCACTCCCTCAGTACTGACCCTCTGACAGTGCAGCCCTCCCTCAGTACTGACCCTCTGACATTGCGGCTCCCTCAGTACTGACCCTCTGACAGAGCGGCTCCCTCAGTACTGACCCTCTGACAGTGCAGCACTCCCTCAGTACTGACCCTCTGACAGTCGGCACTCCCTCAGTACTGACCCTCTGACAGTGCAGCACTCCCTCAGCACTGACCCTCTGACAGTGCAGCACTCCCTCAGTACTGACCCTCTGACAGTCGGCACTCCCTCAGTACTGACCCTCTGACAGTGGGGCGCTCCCTCAGTACTGACCCTCTGACAGTGCGGCTCCCTCAGTACTGACCCTCTGACAGTGCGGCACTCCCTCAGTACTGACCCTCTGAAAGTGCAGCACTCCCTCAGTACTGACCCTCTGACAGTGCAGCACTCCCTCAGTACTGACCCTCTGACAGTGCAGCACTCCCTCAGCACTGACCCTCTGACAGTGCGGCACTCCCTCAGTACTGACCCTCTGACAGTGCAGCACTCCCTCAGTACTGACCCTCTGACAGTGCGGCACTCCCTCAGTACTGACCCTCTGACAGTGCAGCACTCCCTCAGCACTGACCCTCTGACAGTGCAGCACTCCCTCAGTACTGACCCTCTGACAGTGCGGCACTCCCTCAGTACTGACCCTCTGACAGTGCAGCCCTCCCTCAGTACTGACCCTCTGACAGTGCGACGCTCCCTCAGTACTGACCCTCTGACAGTGCAGCACTCCCTCAGCACTGACCCTCTGACAGTGCGGCGCTCCCTCAGTACTGACCCTCTGACAGTGCAGCGCTCCCTCAGTACTGACCCTCTGACAGTGCGGCACTCCCTCAGTACTGACCCTCTGACAGTGCGGCACTCCCTCAGTACTGACCCTCTGACAGTGCAGCACTCCCTCAGCACTGACTCTCTGACAGTGCGGCACTCCCTCAGCACTGACCCTCTGACAGTGCGGCTCCCTCAGTACTGACCCTCTGACAGTGCGGCACTCCCTCAGCACTGACCCTCTGACAGTGCAGCGCTCCCTCAGTACTGACTATTTGCAATCAACTAACTTGTGCGTTCTGACTCAGGAACAAAAGATTCAGTTTCCAAACTGCACAAGCAGACGTCTGACTCCCCCTAGTGGCTGGAGAATGTTACTCAGCGACTGGTGTTCATACGGCGCTGGTCGCTGTGGATGTGTCAACCTTAGAAAGATTCACTCAGTGAGGGAACAGTCGGAGTCGGGAGATACCCGAGAGGCTGGATAGAGCAGAGTATAGATCACAGAGGGTTTGTCAACGTTACAGAGGTTGGAAAGGTTGTTGGACCAGGGGAGTGTTGTAGGGGCTGGAGGACATCATAGATATAAGGAGGTATTTCTCAGTCCCCCCCCTTCTCTCTCAGGGAGATATCTGTACACTGACTGGTGTCTCTCAGTCCCCTCTCTCTCAGGGCGATATCTGTACACTGACTGGGGTCTCTCAGTCCCCCCTCTCTCTCAGGGAGATATCTGTACACTGACTGGTGTCTCTCAGTCCCCTCTCTCTCAGGGAGATATCTGTACACTGACTGGTGTCTCTCAGTCCTCTCTCTCAGGGAGATATCTGTACACTGACTGGTGTCTCTCAGTCCCCCCTCTCTCAGGGAGATATCTGTACACTGACTGGTGTCTCTCAGTCCCCTCTCCCTCAGGGAGATATCTGTACACTGACTGGTGTCTCTCAGTCCCCTCTCTCTCAGGAAGATATCGGTACACTGACTGGCGTCTCTGGGTCCCCCCTCTCTCTCAGGGAGATATCTGTACACTGACTGGTGTCTCTCAGTCCCCCCTCTCTCAGGGCGATATCTGTACACTGACTGGTGTCTCTCAGTCCCCTCTCTCTCAGGGAGATATCTGTACACTGACTGGTGTCTCTCAGTCCTCTCTCTCAGGGAGATATCTGTACACTGACTGGTGTCTCTCAGTCCCCCCTCTGTCAGGGAGATATCTGTACACTGACTGGTGTCTCTCAGTCCCCCCTCTCTCTCAGGGAGATATCTGTACACTGACTGGTGTCTCTCAGTCCCCTCTCTCTCTCAGGAAGATATCTGTACACTGACTGGTGTCTCTCAGTCCTCTCTCTCAGGGAGATATCTGTACACTGACTGGTGTCTCTCAGTCCCCTCTCTCTCTCAGGAAGATATCTGTACACTGACTGGTGTCTCTCAGTCCCCTCTCTCTCTCAGGGAGATATCTGTACACTGACTGGTGTCTCTCAGTCCCCTCTCTCTCTCAGGGAGATATCTGTACACTGACTGGTGTCTCTCAGTCCCCTCTCTCCCTCAGGGAGATATCTGTACACTGGCTGGTGTCTCTCAGTCCCCCCTCTCTCTCTCAGGGAGATATCTGTACACTGACTGGTTGTGGCGGTATGAATGTGAGCACTGCCATTGGTGCAGAGCATTGGCTTCCCATTGGCTCTGGCTGGTCATGTGCCTCTCGTCCGATTGGCTGGGACTAGTCATGTAACTGCTGACCAATTGGTCGAGAGGCAAGTAGACCCCGCCTCCGAGGCGGGATATAAGTACCCAGAGTTCCCGGCAGTCGGTATTTCTCTGTAGTCGACCACCGGGCTAACAACTAGCTGATTAAAGCCACAGTTTGGATCTTCATCGTGTCTCGAGTCCAATTGATGGTACATCAATTTAATCAGCTAGAATTTTGGAATGGAGCTACCCATCAAGCCTGACTGCCTCCGTACCAGCCCGCATGCTGCAAATGCGTCTGCAATCTTTAAACACTGGCAGGCCTGTTTCAACAGTTACCTGACGGCAGCCGGCAAGCCCAGCAAGGAGCAGAAACTCCACGTCCTCCACTCATGCGTGGGCACATCGGTCTACGCAATGATCGAGGACGAAAGCGATTATGATGCGGCCATGGAGATTCACAAAGGACACTTTCTCCAGCCGGTCAACAAAGTTTACGCACGGCATCTCCTGACGACCAGACAACAGTTCCCTGGTGAGTCCCTTGACGAGTTTTACCAGCCCTCGCAGCTCTAGGGAGAACGTGCGCATGTCTCCAAGTTTCAGCGACGGAGCACATGGAACGGTTAATCAGAGAAGCTTACGTTGCTGGCATGCAGTCCCCTTCTATCCGCCAACGATTGCTGGAGAAGAACACCCTCAGCCTAGCTGGGGCACGGACTCTGGCAACCTCCCTGGAGGTTGCTGACCTGAACGCCCGCGCATACGCCCCCGGCCGCGCAGCAACCCCCTGGGCTTCATGGCACGCCCCACCCCCGTCCTCCGTGGACCCTGACCCCCCCCCCAAGCCTGCGCTGCGGGACGCTCCGGCAGGCTATCGGGGCCCCGTTGCTATTTCTGTGGCCTCTCAAAGCACCCCCGCCCGCGCTGCCCGGCCCGCTCCGCTCTGTGTAAGAGCTGCAGGAGGAAGGGCCACTACGCGGTGGTCTGCCAGGCCAAGTCGGTCGCTGCTGTCCCGCGCAGCGACCGCGGATCCCCCCCCGGGCCCCCCTAGGGCCCAGCGCCACGCACCAACCGCTCCGGCCCACCCCCCAGCCCCCGCAACGGCCCCACGGTCCTCCCGACCCTCGCTCCCAGCTGCCCCGACCGGACCGCAGATGCCGCTGACACTGCCCCCAGCCGCCACGAGACACCCACGGGCGCCGCCATCTTGGGCCCCAGCCGCCACGAGACACCCACGGGCGCCGCCATCTTGGGCCCCGGACGCCATGTACGGGTCCTGGGCGCCGCCATTTTGGGCCAACACGGAAGGCCCTGCCAGCGACTACTCTGCCACTGAGGAGGATCTGGAACTCTCACCACGACTGGCTTCCATCACACTCCACCCGTCGCGACCACGCACGCTCGCCAAGGATACAACAACGGTTCAGCTCAACGGACACAAAACGAGATGCCTGCTGGACTCCGGGAGCACGGAAAGTTTCGTCCACCCTGACACGGTAAGACGCTGCGAGCTCCCCATCCACCAAATTAAACATAAGATTGATTTGGCCTCAGGTTCGCATTCCATCCAAATCACCGGGTGCTGCATAGCGGACCTCACGGTCCAGGGGAGGGTTTTCAACAATTTCAAACTCCTCATTCTCCCCCGTCTATGCGCTCCGGCACTCTTGGGCCTGGACTTCCAGTGCAACCTGCAGAGCTTGACCTTCCAATTCGGCGGCCCTATTCCCCCCTCACTGTCTGCAGCCTCGCGTCCCTCAAAGTGGACCCCCCCTCCTTGTTTGCTAATCTCACCCCAGATTGTAAACCTGTCGCCACACGGAGCAGACGGTACAGCGCCCAGGACCGGTCCTTCATCGGGTCCGAGGTCCAGAGGCTCCTTAAGGAAGGAGTTATCGAGGCCAGCAACAGTCCCTGGCGAGCCCAAGTGCTGGTAGTTTGGACTGGGGAGAAAAACCGGATGGTCATCGATTATAGCCAAACCATCAATCGGTTTACGCAGCTGGACGCGTATCCTCTCCCACGTCTCTCCGACCTGGTTAACAGGATCGCAAAGTACAGTCTTCTCCACTGTGGACATTAAGTCTGCCTACCACCAGCTCCCCATCCGCGCGAGTGACCGACTGTACACCGCGTTTGAGGCTGACGGGCGCCTCTACCACTTCCTCAGGGTTCCATTTGGTGTCACAAATGGGGTCTCGGTCTTCCAACGGGAGATGGACCGAATGGTCGACATGTACGGATTACGGGCCACCTTCCCGTATCTCGATAACGTCACCATCTGCGGCCACGACCAGCAGGACCACGACATCAACCTCCAAAAATTCCTCCGAACCGCAAACCTCCTAATTTAACTTGCAATAAGGATAAGTGCGTGTTTAGCACCGACCGTCTAGCCATCCTTTGCTACGGAGTGCGTAACGGAGTGATAGGCCCCGACCCCGAACGCATGCGCCCCCTGATGGAACTCCCCCTCCCCAACTCCCTCAACTCCCTCAAACGCTGCCTGGGCTTCTTCTCCTATTACGCCCAGTGGGTCCCCAACTACGCCGACAAAGCCCGCCCCCTCATCCAGTCCACCTCCTTTTCCCTGTCAATGGAGGCCCGCCAGGCCTTTAGCCGCATCAAAGCGGACATCGCAAAGGCCACGATGCGCGCCATCGACGAGTCCCTCCCCTTCCAGGTCGAGAGCGACGCGTCTGACGTAGCTCTGGCGGCCACCCTCGACCAAGCGGGCAGGCCCGTGGCCTTCTTCTCCCAGACCCTCCAGGCTTCCGAACTCCGCCATTCCTCGGTGGAAATGGAGGCACAGGCCATAGTCGAAGCTGTGCGACATTGGAGGCACTATTTGGCCGGCAGGAGGTTTACCCTCCTCACAGACCAACGGTCAGTAGCCTTCATGTTTGATAATGCACAAAGGGGCAAGATCAAGAACGACAAGATTTTATGGTGGAGGATCGAGTTGTCCGCGTACAACTACGATATCTTGTATCGTCCTGGGAAGCTCAACGAGCCTTCCGATGCCCTATCCCGCGGTACCTGCGCCAGCGCGCAGATTGACCGCCTCCGCTCCCTCCACACGGACCTCCGCCATCCAGGGGTGACCCGTTTCTACCATTTTATTTTTTTTATTTTTTTTTATAAATTTAGATTACCCAATTATTTTTTCCAATTAAGGGGCAATTTAGCGTGGCCAATCCACCTACTCTGCACATTTTTGGGTTGTGGGGGCGAAACCCACGCAGACACGGGGAGAACGTGCAAACTCCACACGGACAGTGACCCAGAGCCGGGATCGAACTTGGGACCTCAGCGCCGTGAGGCGGTTGTGCTAACCACTAGGCCACCGTGCTGCCCTTCTACCATTTTATTAAGACCCGCAAACTGCCCTACTCCGTCGAGGAAGTCAGGACTGTCACTAGGGACTGCCACGTCTGCGCCGAGTGCAAACCGCACTTCTATCGCCCCGAATGAGCGCATCTGATCAAGGCACCCCGCCCCTTTGAATGTCTCAGTATAGACTTCAAGGGTCCCCTCCCCTCCAACAACCGTAACACTTATTTCTTGAGTGTTATTGACGAATACTCCCGCTTCCCTTTCACCATTCCCTGCCCCGACATGACCACAACAACCGTCATAAAGGCCCTCCTATCCATCTTCTCCCTGTTCGGTGACCCCACGTACATCCATAGCGACCGGGGGTCCTCCTTCATGAGCGACGAGCTGCGTCAATTCCTGCTCAGCAGGGGCATAGCCTCTAGCAGGACGATCAGCTATAACCCCCGGGGTAACGGTCAGGTCGAGCGGGAGAATGGCACCATTTGGAAGACCATCCTGCTGGCCCTACGGTCCAGAGATCTCCCTATTCCCCGTTGGCAAGAGGTCATCCCCGACGCCCTTCACTCAATCCGGTCTCTCCTCTGTACTACCACTAATCAAACACCTCATTAACGTCTTCTTGTTTTCCCCAGGAAGTCGTCCTCAGGATCCCCTCTCCCGACCTGGCTGGCCACTCCCGGGCCCATCTTGCTCCGGAAGCATGTGCGAGTGCACAAGTCCGACCCGTTGGTTGAGTGAGTCCAGTTACTCCACGCCAACCCGCAATATGCGTACGTGGAGTATCCCGACGGTCGGCAGGACACGGTCTCGCTCCGGGACCTGGCACCCGCCGGCGTGCGGCCTTCTCCCCCTTCACCAACATCTCCCCCCCAACCCCAATTCCCCCCAATGCCCCCCGCGCCCCCACGACCCAGCGCACATGCCCCCTCTCCCCCGATTACAGCGTCTCCACCACCGGCCCGGGGTACGGAGACACATCTACGACCAACGCTCCCGGAGGCAAGGACGGCCATCGGCCCGACGTCACCGGCTCCACTGCGACGGTCCTCCAGAACACCACGGGCACCCGGCAGGCTGATCCTCTCCATCTGATGCGGCCATGGGACATTTTTTTTGGACTTTGTTGTTATTCTGTTGCACCTTAAGTTAGTAGTAGTATTGTTCTTTTTTGCCACGGGCCAGTGGGCAGCCCACATTTCTCGATTTTCGCTGCTTATACCACCAGTCCACGGACTCCCCCCCTCCCCCCCACTCTGATCCACTTACCCCCCCCCCCACATTTCTCCACAAGGGGTGAATGTGGTGGTATGAATGTGAGCACTGCCATTGGTGCAGAGCATTGGCTTCCCATTGGCTCTGGCTGGTCATGTGCCTCTCGTCCGATTGGCTGGGACTAGTCATGTGACTGCTCACCAATTGGTCGAGAGGCAAGTAGACCACGCCTCCGAGGCGGGGTATAAGTACCCAGAGTTCCCGGCGGTCGGCATTTCTCTGTAGTTGACCACCGAGCTAACAACTAGCTGACTAAAGCCACAGTTTGGATCTTCATCGTGTCTCGCGTCCAATTGATGGTACATCACTGGTGTCTCTCAGTCCCCTCTTTCTCTCTCAGGGAGATATCTGTACACTGACTGGTGTCTCTCAGTCCCCCCTCTCTCAGGGAGATGTCTGTACACTGACTAGTGTCTCTCAGTCCCCTCTCTCTCTCAGGGAGATATCTGTATACTGATTGGTGTCCCTCAGTCCCCCCTCTCTCTCGGGGAGATATCTGTACGCTGACTGGTGTCTCTCAGTCCTCTCTCTCTCAGGGAGATATCTGTACACTGACTGGTGTCTCTCAGTCCCCTCTCTCTCACAGGGAGATATCTGTACACTGACTGGTGTCTCTCAGTCCCCTCTCTCTCAGGGAGATATCTGTACACTGACTGGTGTCTCTCAGTCCCCTCTCTCTCTCAGGGAGATATCTGTGCACTGACTGGTGTCTCTCAGTCCCCTCTCTCAGCGAGATATCTGTACACTGACTGGTGTCTCTCAGTCCTCTCTCTCTCAGGGAGATATCTGTACACTGACTGGTATCTCTCAGTCCCCTCTCTCTCAGGGAGATATCTGTACACTGACTGGTGTCTCTCAGTCCTCTCTCTCAGGGAGATATCTGTACACTGACTGGTGTCTCTCAGTCCTCTCTCTCTCTCAGGGAGATATCTGTACACTGACTGGTGTCTCTCAGTCCCCTCTCTCTCTCTCTCTCTCTCAGGTAGATATCTGTACACTGACGGGTGTCTCTCGTCCTCTCTATCTCTCTCAGTGAGATATTTGTACACTGACTGGTGTCTCTCAGTCCCCTCTCTCACTCAGGGAGATATTTGTACACTGACTGGTGTCGCTCAGTTCCCTCTCTCTCCCAGGGAGATATCTGTAC
Source organism: Scyliorhinus canicula (assembly GCF_902713615.1). NCBI lineage: Eukaryota > Metazoa > Chordata > Chondrichthyes > Carcharhiniformes > Scyliorhinidae > Scyliorhinus > Scyliorhinus canicula. Next base: position 93,543,016 of record NC_052165.1, on the reverse strand, counting down.
ACTGACTGGTGTCTCTCAGTCCCCTCTCTCTCAGGGAGATATATGTACACTGACTGCTGTCTCTCAGTCCCCCCTCTCTCAGGGAGATATCTGTACACTGACTGGTGTCTCTCAGTCCCCTCTCTCTCTCAGGGAGATATCTGTACACTGACTGGTGTCTCTCGTCCTCTCTCTCTCTCTCAGTGAGATATCTGTACACTGACTGGTGTCTCTCAGTCCCCTCTCTCTCTCAGGGAGAGATCTGTACACTGACTGGTGTCTCTCAGTCCCCCCTCTCTCTCTCTCTGGGAGATATCTGTACACTGACTGGTGTCTCTCAGTCCCCTCCCCCTCAGGGAGATATCTGTACACTGACTGGTGTCTCTCAGTCCCCTCTCTCTCTGGGAGATATCTGTACACTGACTGGTGTCTCTCAGTCCCCGCTCTCTCAGGGAGATATCTGTACACCGACTGGTGTCTCTCAGTCCCCGCTCTCTCAGGGAGATATCTGTACACTGACTGGTGTCTCTCAGTCCCCGCTCTCTCTCAGGGAGATATCTGTACACTGACTGGTGTCTCTCAGTCCCCCCTCTCTCTCAGGGAGATATCTGTACGCTGACTGGTGTCTCTCCGTCCTCCCTCTCTCTCTCAGTGAGATATCTGTACACTGACTGGTGACTCTCTGTCCCCTCTCTCTCTGAGGGAGATATCTGTACACTGACTGGTGTCTCTCAGTCCCCTCTCTCTCTGAGGGAGATATCTGTACACTGACTGGTGTCTCTCAGTCCCCTCTCTCTCAGGGAGATATCTGTACACTGACTGGTGACTCTCAGTCCACTCTCTCTCAGGGAGATATCTGTACACTGACTGGTGACTCTCTGTCCTCTCTCTCTCTGAGGGAGAGATCTGTACATTGACTGGTGTCTCTCAGTCGCCGCTCTCTCTCAGGGAGGTATCTGTACACTGACTGGTGTCTCTCAGTCCCCCCTATCTCTCAGGGAGATATCTGTACACTGGCTGGTGTCTCTCAGTCCCCGCTCTCTCAGGGAGATATCTGTACACTGACTGGTGTCTCTCAGTCCCCGCTCTCTCTCAGGGAGATATCTGTACACTGACTGGTGTCTCTCAGTCCCCCCTCTCTCTCAGGGAGATATCTGTACACTGACTGGTGTCTCTCAGTCCCCTCTCTCTCTCAGGGAGATATCTGTACACTGACTGGTGTCTCTCGTCCTCTCTCTCTCTCTCAGTGAGATATCTGTACACTGACTGGTGTCTCTCAGTCCCCTCTCTCTCTCAGGGAGAGATCTGTACACTGACTGGTGTCTCTCAGTCCCCCCTCTCTCTCTCTCTGGGAGATATCTGTACACTGACTGGTGTCTCTCAGTCCCCTCCCCCTCAGGGAGATATCTGTACACTGACTGGTGTCTCTCAGTCCCCTCTCTCTCTGGGAGATATCTGTACACTGACTGGTGTCTCTCAGTCCCCGCTCTCTCAGGGAGATATCTGTACACCGACTGGTGTCTCTCAGTCCCCGCTCTCTCAGGGAGATATCTGTACACTGACTGGTGTCTCTCAGTCCCCGCTCTCTCTCAGGGAGATATCTGTACACTGACTGGTGTCTCTCAGTCCCCCCTCTCTCTCAGGGAGATATCTGTACGCTGACTGGTGTCTCTCCGTCCTCCCTCTCTCTCTCAGTGAGATATCTGTACACTGACTGGTGACTCTCTGTCCCCTCTCTCTCTGAGGGAGATATCTGTACACTGACTGGTGTCTCTCAGTCCCCTCTCTCTCTGAGGGAGATATCTGTACACTGACTGGTGTCTCTCAGTCCCCTCTCTCTCAGGGAGATATCTGTACACTGACTGGTGACTCTCAGTCCCCTCTCTCTCAGGGAGATATCTGTACACTGACTGGTGACTCTCTGTCCTCTCTCTCTCTGAGGGAGAGATCTGTACATTGACTGGTGTCTCTCAGTCGCCGCTCTCTCTCAGGGAGGTATCTGTACACTGACTGGTGTCTCTCAGTCCCCCCTATCTCTCAGGGAGATATCTGTACACTGGCTGGTGTCTCTCAGTCCCCGCTCTCTCAGGGAGATATCTGTACACTGACTGGTGTCTCTCAGTCCCCGCTCTCTCTCAGGGAGATATCTGTACACTGACTGGTGTCTCTCAGTCCCCCCTCTCTCTCAGGGAGATATCTGTACGCTGACTGGTGTCTCTCCGTCCTCCCTCTCTCTCTCAGTGAGATATCTGTACACTGACTGGTGACTCTCTGTCCCCTCTCTCTCTGAGGGAGATATCTGTACACTGACTGGTGTCTCTCAGTCCCCTCTCTCTCTGAGGGAGATATCTGTACACTGACTGGTGTCTCTCAGTCCCCTCTCTCTCAGGGAGATATCTGTACACTGACTGGTGACTCTCTGTCCTCTCTCTCTCTGAGGGAGAGATCTGTACATTGACTGGTGTCTCTCAGTCGCCGCTCTCTCTCAGGGAGGTATCTGTACACTGACTGGTGTCTCTCAGTCCCCCCTATCTCTCAGGGAGATATCTGTACACTGGCTGGTGTCTCTCAGTCGCCGCTCTCTCTCAGGGAGAGATCTGTACATTGACTGGTGTCTCTCAGTCGCCGCTCTCTCTCAGGGAGGTATCTGTGCACTGACTGGTGTCTCTCAGTCCCCCCTCTCTCTCAGGGAGATATCTGTACGCTGACCGATGTCTCTCAGTCCTCTCTCTCTCAGGGAGATATCTGTACGCTGACCGATGTCTCTCAGTCCCCTCTGTCTCTCTGTGGTGTCTGATTCTGAGTGAATTGAGTTCTATTAGAGGTCATTGCTGAACAATAGATGTGTGAGGAGGTCACAATGGGGAGGTGGTTACCTCACGTTCTGAGCATAGAATGTGTGACGAGGGCTTTGCGGAGATTTATTTGTGTTTTGCAATAGCATGGATGTGATAGATTAACTCAGTGCATTCAGCTTTTCACATTTGTGGTAAGCTATATTCAGTCTTTCGCTCTCTGGGGGAAGGTGTTGGAGAGGAACACTCGCTCTTCACGTCCCTTCACTGGAGACAGGTTCATCCGGCGGATATGAACCCGTGATATCGCCAGGCAGGTTGTTGCGAAGGCCAACTGCCCTTTTCATTGAGGAACGCGCCTGCCCACCGTTAGGAGGGGAAGAGGGTCGATCGGGGCGAACAGCAAGATGTAGTATATTTAGATTTCCCGGCGCCACGAGATCTGTCCATGCCAGCTTAGCGGGCGTGCCCTTTATCGCTAGCAGATTCGGTGCTGATTGGCTGAGGGGTGGATAGTTGCCGAGGGGAGTGGGGAGTGGGGGGGGGGGGGGGGGGATGATGTGGTTCACAGGGTGAGTGAACCCGTCGTTTTCAGGATTTCAGGCGGTAATCGGTAATGCACCACAGGTATCGGTCCCTGTGCGGAGAGATTGAGGAGAATGTGTTCATCTTTCCTGGATGAACAGGTGTCAATCTCATCGAAACGGATCAAATCATGTTGGGGGTTTGCCAGGTTCGACACCGAGACGTTGTCGTCTCCTCCTCTTCCGCCCCCTCCAGGCCTCGAGACTCGGGGACACGGGAGGCTCACAGTCTCAGCAGACGTGTTCGACCATGTTGCTCCGAAACGGGAGGAGTATATTTGCTCAGAGGGATGTGAATCTTTGGAATGTGCGCTCCACCCCCCCCCCCCCCCCCCCCACCACCGACCCTGCTGACCCCCCCGCCCCCCCTCCCCACCCCCCCATGGAGCCCTCGGCCGCTGACTAGTATCCAGGCTGACATCGAGAGATTGTTGGACGCTGAGTCGGTGAAATGGAGGGGAAGTGGAGAGTGCGCGGACTGGGAGCGAGGGGGAGGCGGAGCTGAGGGAGAACCTCGGGCAGGGGCCTGATCAAGTGAGGGCCAGGCCCGACCCGCCAAAGTTCCCGCCCTGTCCCTGTTTCGCTTTCAGTCCCAGAGGTCAGGCTATGGTCACATTCAAAAAATTGAATCTCGCTCACAACGTAATCGTAGTTAGATGCATTAGTTTATCAGAGATATTTTAAATCCCTGAGAGAGAGGGGACTGAGAGACACCAGTCAGTGTACAGATATCTCTCTGAGAGAGAGGGGACTGAGAGACACCAGTCAGTGTACAGATATCTCCCTGAGAGAGAGAGAGGGGACTGAGAGACACCAGTCAGTGTACAGATATCTCCCAGAGAGAGAGAGGGGGCTGAGAGACACCAGTCAGTGTACAGATATCTCGCTGAGAGAGAGAGGACTGAGAGACACCAGTCAGTGTACAGATATCTCCCTGAGAGAGAGAGGACTGAGAGACACCAGTCAGTGTACAGATATCTCCCTGAGAGAGAGGGGACTGAGAGACACCAGTCAGTGTACAGATATCTCCCTGAGAGAGAGGGGACTGAGAGACACCAATCAGTGTACAGATATCTCCCTGAGAGAGAGAGGGGACTGAGAGACACCAGTCAGTGTACAGATATCTCCCTGAGAGAGAGAGGGGACTGAGAGACACCAGTCAGTGTACAGATATCTCCCTGAGAGAGAGGGGGGACTGAGAGACACCAGTCAGTGCACAGATATCTCCCTGAGAGAGAGAGGGGGACTGAGAGACAGCAGTCAGTGTACAGATATCTCCCTGAGAGAGAGAGGGGACTGAGAGACACCCGTCAGTGTACAGATATCTCCCTGAGAGAGAGGGGACTGAGAGACACCAGTCAGTGTACAGATATCTCCCTGAGAGAGAGGGGACTGAGAGACACCAGTCAGTGTACATATATCTCCCTGAGAGAGAGGGGACTGAGAGACACCAGTCAGTGTACAGATATCTCCCTGAGAGAGAGAGGGGACTGAGAGACACCAGTCAGTGTACAGATATCTCCCTGAGAGAGAGGGGACTGAGAGACACCAGTCAGTGTACAGATATCTCACTACGAGAGAGAGGGGACTGAGAGACACCAGTCAGTGTACATATATCTCCCTGGGAGAGAGAGGGGACTGAGAGACACCAGTCAGTGTACAGATATCTCCCTGAGAGAGAGAGGGGACTGAGAGACACCAGTCAGTGTACAGATATCCCTCGGAGAGAGAGCGGACTGGGAGATACCAGTCAGTGTACAGATATCTCCCTGAGAGAGAGAGGGGACTGAGAGACACCAGTCAGTGTACAGATATCTCCCAGAGAGAGAAGCGGACTGAGAGACACCAGTCAGTGTACAGCTATCTCCCTGAGAGAGAGAGAGGGGACTGAGTGACACCAGTCAGTGTACAGATATTTCCATGAGAGAAGGGGGACTGAGAGACACCAGTCAGTGTACAGATATCTCCCTGAGAGAGGGAGGGGAATGAGAGACACCTGTCAGTGTACAGATATATCCGAGAGAGAGAGAGAGGGGACTGAGAGACACCAGTCAGTGTACAGATATCTCCCTGAGAGAGAAAGAGAGGACTGAGAGACACCAGTCAGTGTGCAGATATCTCCCTGAGAGAGAGGGGGGACTGAGAGACACCAGTCAGTGTACAGATATCTCCCTGAGAGAGAGGGGACTGAGAAGCACCAGTCAGTGTACAGATATCTCCGAGAGAGAGAGAGAGGGGACTGAGAGACACCAGTCAGTGTACAGATATCTCCCTGAGAGAGAGACACCAGTCCATGTACAGATATCTCCCTGAGAGAGAGAGAGGGGACTGAGAGACACCAGTCAGTGTACAGATATCTCCCTGAGAGAGGGGGGACTAAGAGACACCAGTCAGTGTACAGATATCTCCCTGAGAGAGAGGAGACTGAGAGACACCAGTCAGTGTACAGATATCTCCCTGAGAGAGAGGGGACTGAGAGACACCAGTCAGTGTACAGCTATCTCCCTGAGAGAGAGAGAGGGGACTGAGAGACACCAGTCAGTGTACAGATATCTCCCTGAGAGAGAGGGGACTGAGAGACACCAGTCAGTATACAGATATCTCCCTGAGAGAGAGAGGGGACTGAGAGACACCAGTCAGTGTACAGATATCTCCCTGAGAGAGAGAGAGGGGACTGAGAGACACCAGTCAGTGTACAGATATCTCCCTGAGAGAGAAAGAGAGGACTGAGAGACACCAGTCAGTGTGCAGATATCTCCCTGAGAGAGAGGGGGGACTGAGAGACACCAGTCAGTGTACAGATATCTCCCTGAGAGGGGACTGAGAAGCACCAGTCAGTGTACAGATATCTCCGAGAGAGAGAGAGAGGGGACTGAGAGACACCAGTCAGTGTACAGATATCTCCCTGAGAGAGAGAGGGGACTGAGAGACACCAGTCCATGTACAGATATCTCCCTGAGAGAGAGAGAGGGGACTGAGAGACACCAGTCAGTGTACAGATATCTCCCTGAGAGAGGGGGGACTAAGAGACACCAGTCAGTGTACAGATATCTACCTGAGAGAGAGGAGACTGAGAGACACCAGTCAGTGTACAGATATCTCCCTGAGAGAGAGGGGACTGAGAGACACCAGTCAGTGTACAGATATCTCCCTGAGAGAGAGGAGACTGAGAGACACCAGTCAGTGTACAGATATCTCCCTGAGAGAGAGGGGACTGAGAGACACCAGTCAGTGTACAGATATCTCCCTGAGAGAGAGGGGACTGAGAGACACCAGTCAGTGTACAGATATCTCCCTGAGAGAGGGAGGGGACTGAGAGACACCAGTCAGTGTACAGATATCTCCCTGAGAGAGAGAGGGGACTGAGAGACACCAGTCAGTGTACAGATATCTCCCTGAGAGAGAGGGGGGACTGAGAGACACCAGTTAGTGTGCAGATATCTCCCTGAGAGAGAGGGGACTGAGAGACACCAGTCAGTGTACAGATATCTCCCTGAGAGAGAGGGGACTGAGAGACACCAGTCAGTGTACAGATATCTCCCTGAGAGAGAGGGGACTGAGAGACACCAGTCAGTGTACAGATATCTCCCTGAGAGAGTGAGGGAGGGGCAGTCAACATTCTTGGTGGTCTTTCTGTGATGGTCTGGAAGTTGCCTTGCTTTGACTCCTGCCTCTTCTACCCCCCTCTCTGGCAGGTATTTCAGGAGAATGTGGAGGGGCTTCCTCCCCACTGCCGCCAACCACTGATGTCGCTGAGTTTGGAAGCCGTGCCGTTGCCACAGGCCCACCCACCTGAGGCCCCGCTGCCCAGCCCCACGCCGGAGGAGAAGAGGCCGCCCACTGTCGCCAGTCCCACTGCCCACCACCCACTGCAGGTCCACCCAGCAGCCGGTACCCTCAGCCTGCCGGCCGAGGGCCAGCATCTGGGGCCTACCCAGTCAGGCTCCACCGCCACCTCCCTGTCCAGCGGCTCCGAGGTGGCCAAGGACGCGCTGCACCTGGGCGATGGGGCGCCCCAGTCGGCCGAGAGCCAGGGACCGGCCCGTTCGGCGGCTCAGTCCGGCCTGGACTCCACCCCGCTGGCGCCCACCGAGCCCTCGTCTGGGCGCGGGTCCTCGGACGCCGCCTCCCCCGCCCGCTCCAGCAGCCCGGCCCCCGGCGCCCCATCCGAAACCGAGGTGGGGCCGCCCCGCAGCTCCCCCCTCGGCGCCAACGCGCACCAGCCCATCACCTCGCACTCAGCCCCCACCGTCCTGGACGAGGAGAAGCCCCGTTCCCCGCCCGCCCTGGGCAGCCCGCCCCCCCCGCCGCCGCCGGACATCTGGAAGACGCCCTTCTGGATCATCGAGGACTTCCAGGCGCCCTGCCAGGTGTGCCGGCGCAGGGAGGAGGAGCAGGCGGCGCCCCGCCCGGCCGACAGCGCCGTCAGCGCCGGTGCCGAGCCGGGCCTGCGCGTCAGCCAGCAGCCGCCTTACTACGACCTGGAGCCCGAGGATCTGGCCAGCTACGTGGCCATCCACCCCGGGCCCGAGCCCTGCGTCCGCGACAGCGAGCTGATGGACATCCCCGACGAGGATTGGGAATTCTGGGGGCAGTTTTACTTTGCCGGCGTGGACACTGCGCGCGATCTGATCCGGCAACGCCGCCGGCCGCACCGAGGGAAATAAAGTTTCTTCAGAATGTCACCCGGCATCTCGGCTTTCTCTGGAACACACACGGAGAGCGGGTGGGGTGGGGGAGGGAGGGGGGGAGGGGGGGAGGGGGGGTGGGGGGAGGGGGGGAGGGGGGGAGGGGGGTGGGGGAGGGGGAGGGGGGGAGGGGGGGAGGGGAGTGGGGGAGGGGGGGGGAGGGGGGGGAGTGGGGGAGGGGGGGGGTGGGGGAGGGGGGGGGGAGGGGGGGGGGAGGGGGGGGGGGGGGGGGGGGGGGGAGGGGGGGGTGGGGGAGGGGGGGGGGGGGGGGGGGGGGGTGGGGAGGGGGGAGGGGGGGGGGGGGGGTGGGGAGGGGGAGGGGGGGGAGGGGGGGGGGGTGGGGAGGGGGGAGGGGGGGTGGGGGTGGGGAGGGGGTGGAGTGGGGGTGGGGGAGGGGGGTGGAGTGGGGAGGGGGGTGGAGTGGGGGAGGGGGTGGAGTGGGGGAGGGGGTGGAGTGGGGGAGGGGGTGGGGAGGGGGGTGGAGTGGGGGAGGGGGGTGGAGTGGGGGAGGGGGGTGGAGTGGGGGAGGGGGTGGGGAGGGGGGTGGAGTGGGGGGGGAGGGGGTGGAGTGGGGGAGGGGGAGGGGGGTGGGGAGGGGTGGAGTGGGGGGGGAGGGGGTGGAGAGGGGGATGGGTGGGAGGGGGTGGAGTGGGGGAGGAGGATGGGTGGGAGGGGAGGGGGGGAGGAGTGGGGAGGGTGGGGGCGGGGGGAGGGGCTCACAGGGGGGGGTGGGGGAGGGGCTCACAGGGGGAGGTGTGGGTCGGGGAGGGGGGTGGGTGAGGGTGTGGGGGGGCGGGGGAGAGTGAGGGGGCGGGGGGCAAGCGGGGAAGGGCTCACAGGGGGGGTGGGGAGGGGGGGGGCTGGGGGAGGGGGGTGTGGGTGGAGTGGGGTGGGTGGAGTGGTGGGGAGGGGGGGCGGGGGGAGCGGGGAGGGGCTCGTGGGGGAGGGGGGCAATGCATCTATATTTTATATTTTTTTTTAAATATTTTTATTGAGGTATTTTGCAAAATTTTTATACAAATAACAAAAACAATAACATTGACATGGCCAGGTAAACATTTCCCCAGCCGACCCGATCCGATCCTCACACACCTCAACCACCTAACACCTATCCGCTCCCCCCCCCCCCCCCCCCCCCCCACTCCCACTCCCCCACCCCCCTTCGGATTGCTGCTGCTGCCGACATTTCAATGTTCCCCGAGAAAGTCAACGGATGGCCGCCACCTCCGGGGGAACCCCAACATTGACCCCCTCAAGGCAAACTTTATTTTCCCCAGCCTGAGAAACCCAGCCATGTCACTGACCCAGGTCTCCACACTCGGCGGGGGGGGGGGGGGGGGGGGGGCTTCGAATCCCTCCACATTAACAAGATCCATCTCCGTCCTACCAGAGGGGCAAAGGCCAGGACGTCGGCCTCTATCGCCCCCTGGACTCCCGGATCTTCCGACACTCCAAAGATCGCCACCTCCGGACTCAGTGCCACTCGTGGACGTTGCTGTCATAATATCCACTCATGTATATCATGAGATGCAGACAGGCGGTGATTGACACACAGGATAGCCAATGAACATACACGACACAGAACAACCAATCACCAGACAGGACACCACCACTATAAAGCCCACAGGGCATTAAGGCCCTCCCTCTCTCACAGGACACGGCCAGGGAGATAGTCACAGTGCACAGGCCAATGAACATCATCACCATGTGGTAGAGAGCTAGTCTGGTCAGGCCAGTAGGAGGTTATCAGTTAGGTTAATAGAGTGTCAGCCCACGGCAGATTATGTACAGCAATCAACAGGTTCAATAAAACAGTGTTGGACCATCTCCTGTGTCGGAAGCCTGTTTCTCGTTTTACTGCATCCAGTTGCAGTCGATGTTAGACCAACACAGATAACACATCATGGTGCCAGGGAGCTATTAACTCTTAACGAACCTACCTCGAGTGAATCTGCAACGACCAGCACGCAGCCATCCAGCGACATGGAAAAGATCCAACCTCCTCCGCAACTCTGGATCTCCGGCAACCTCGGCGCCAACTGGAAAGTCTTCAAACAGAAGTTCCTCCTGTACATCGAGGCCTCCGAACCTCGAGGCAGCACGGATGCCCGAAAGATCGCGCTGTTCCTGTTGACTGTGGGGGATCACGCCATCCACATCTATAACTCGCTCACGTTTGCCGATGGCGAAGACAAGACGAAGTTCAAGGTGGTTCTGCTGAAATTAGACAGCCACTGCGACATTGAGGTGAATGAGAGCTTTGAACGGTACATCTTCCAGCAGAGGCTTCCGGGTAAGGATGAACCTTTTCAGTCCTTCTTGACCCATCTCCGCATCCTAGCGCAGTCATGTAATTATGACTCAATTGCTGATTCCATGATCCGGGATCAGATCGTTTTCGGGGTCCAGTCCGACACCCTGCGGGAGCAGCTCCTCAAAATCAAACAGTTGACCCTCTCTGTCGCCATCGAAACGTGCGTTGTCCATGAGCATGCCAGGCCAGAAATCGTTACTCCCGCATCAGGGCGGCAGAAAATGCAAAACTAGCCTCCCAGGAGGCAGAAAGGGTGCAGGCCATCGCAAAAATGCAAGGCCTGAGCATCGAGGAGAGTGGCCGTTTCACGCACTTTTCCCGGGTCCCTACGCATGTGTGCCACGACCGGGTGGACGGAGAGGCTGAAGACCCCGATACGCATGTGCGAACGTCGGCCAACCGCACTGCGCATGCGCGACGGTGCACAGAACGCGCTGACATCAGCGTCATGACATGTCCAAATTGTGGCTCCGCCCATTTAAAGCAGCAATGTCCAGCCAAAGGCAGGCGATGTCTACAGTGTGGAAAGCCTGGGCATTACGCGGCCTTCTGCAGGTCCCCTCCACCGACCAACAGCCAGCGATCCCAGCTGCAGCGCAGACGTGTCCGCAGGATTCGGATCCCGACAGCCCAACGGACCCCGATGCTGACTGCCTCGAGTCTCCATACCGGGTGGGCATAATCACCACGCGCGAGCTGTCCTCCACCGTGCCTCCAAACCGCCTTTCAATCCTCACTGTGGATCCTGACGACGAGTGGTGTCCTGTCATCACGGTTAACCAGTCTCGCATCTGATTTAAATTGGACACTGGCGCATCTGCAAACCTCCTATCACAGTCGGACCTCGACAGCATCCGAGACCAACCCAGCATTCTTCCCCCAGCCTGCCAGCTCCTTGGCTACAATGGCAATGCCATAGCTGCCAGTGGATCGTGTCAGCTAGGTGTATCTCACAAGGCAATCAAAGTGATGTTACGATTCGAGATCCTCCGGCCTGACAAGGCATCCCTGCTCGGTGCTCGCGCATGCAAACTCCTAAATCTGGTCCAGTGCGTCCATGCCATGTCCTCGACACCGGCGACTGCCTCGCCCAATGTAAATCTCCAGGCTGAGATAGACGGCATTCTCACGCAATACCACAACATGTTTGATGGAATGGGCACGTTCCCATATCGCTACAAGATATTGCTCAAACTGAATGCCATCCCAGTGATCCATGCACCACGCCGGGTACCGGCTCCTCTCAAGGATCGTCTGAAATCGCAGCTACGAGAGCTCCAAGACCAGGGTATCATCTCAAATGTCACGGAACCAACAGACTGGGTCAGCTCCATGGTCTGCGTCAAGAAGCCCTCTGGTGAACTCCGCATTTGCATTGATCCCAAAGACCTGAATCGCAACATCATGCACGAGCATTACCCGATCCCAAAGCGGGAAGAGTTAACCTGTGAGATGGCTCATGCCAAATTCTTTACCAAGCTGGACGCCTCCCGTGGGTTCTGGCAGATACAGCTGGACAAGTCCAGTCGGAAGCTGTGCACGTTTAACACTCCGTTCAGCCGCTATTGCTACAACCGCATGCCTTTCGCTATCATATCAGCTTCCGAAGTATTTCATCGCATAATGGAACAAATGATGGAGGGCATCGAGGGGGTGCGAGTATATGTGGACGACGTGATCATCTGGTCCACGATGCCCGAGGATCACATCGCTCGCCTCAAACAAGTTTTCCAGAGAATACATGAAAACGGCCTCCAGCTCAACAGGGCCAAATGCTCCTTTGGTAGGTCCGCTATCAAGTTTCTGGGTGGCCACATTTCACAGCAGGTTGTGCAACCTGACACTGACAAGGTGCTGGCAATCAATGCCATGAAGACCCCCAGAGGATAAAAAGGCGGTCCTCCGTTTCCTCGGGATGGTGAATTTTCTCGGGAAATTCATTCCCAACGTGGCATCCCACACAACAGCCCTCCGGCATCTCGTAAACAAATCGAGTGTTCCAGTGGCTTCCCGCACATCAAGCGGAGTGGCTTGAGCTGAAGGCAAAGCTCACCACAGCACCAGTACTGGCATTCTTTGACCCAACCGAAGATACCAAGATATCCACTGACACAAGCCAGGATGGCATTGGGGCGATGCTCCTCCAGCGAGACGACTCCTGTTCCTGGGCTCCAGTGGCATACGCCTCCAGGGCCATGACTCCGACCGAACAACGGTATGCCCAGATCGAAAAGGAGTGCTTGGGTCTCTGACAGGAATAGTCAAGTTTATGTATACGGCCTGCCAAAGTTCACGGTGGAAACAGACCACAGGCCTTTAGTCTACATAATCCGAAAGGATTTAAATGACATGACACCTCAGCTGCAGCGAATTCTTCTTCGTCTCCGCCGATATGACTTTGAACTCGTCTACACACCGAGTAAGGAGCAGATCGTCGCGGATGCCCTATCCCGATCCATCGCCACGCCGTGTGAACAGGGCGACTTCATTCGCCACATTGAAGCACAGGTGCAGCTGTGTGCCAGCA
>NC_052165.1:93463570-93529629 GCF_902713615.1 Scyliorhinus canicula | reverse complement strand
CCACTCATGTATATCATGAGATGCAGGACAGGCGGTGATTGACACACAGGATAGCCAATGAACATACACGACACAGAACAACCAATCACCAGACAGGACACCACCCACTATAAAGCCCACAGGGCATTAAGGCCCTCCCTCTCTCACAGGACACGGCCAGGGAGATAGTCACAGTGCACAGGCCAATGAACATCATCACCATGTGGTAGAGAGCTAGTCTGGTCAGGCCAGTAGGAGGTTATCAGTTAGGTTAATAGAGTGTCAGCCCACGGCAGATTATGTACAGCAATCAACAGGTTCAATAAACAGTGTTGGACCATCTCCTGTGTCGGAAGCCTGTTTCTCGTTTTACTGCATCCAGTTGCAGTCGATGTTAGACCAACACAGATAACACATCATGGTGCCAGGGAGCTATTAACTCTAACGAACCTACCTCGAGTGAATCTGCAACGACCAGCACGCAGCCATCCAGCGACATGGAAAAGATCCAACCTCTCCGCAACTCTGGATCTCCGGCAACCTCGGCGCCAACTGGAAAGTCTTCAAACAGAAGTTCCTCCTGTACATCGAGGCCTCCGAACCTCGAGGCAGCACGGATGCCCGAAAGATCGCGCTGTTCCTGTTGACTGTGGGGGATCACGCCATCCACATCTATAACTCGCTCACGTTTGCCGATGGCGAAGACAAGACGAAGTTCAAGGTGGTTCTGCTGAATTAGACGCCACTGCGACATTGAGGTGAATGAGAGCTTTGAACGGTACATCTTCCAGCAGAGGCTTCCGGGTAAGGATGAACCTTTTCAGTCCTTCTTGACCCATCTCCGCATCCTAGCGCAGTCATGTAATATGACTCAATTGCTGATTCCATGATCCGGGATCAGATCGTTTTCGGGGTCCAGTCCGACACCCTGCGGGAGCAGCTCCTCAAAATCAAACAGTTGACCCTCTCTGTCGCCATCGAAACGTGCGTTGTCCATGAGCATGCCAGGCCAGAAATCGTTACTCCCGCATCAGGCGGCAGAAAATGCAAAACTAGCCTCCCAGGAGGCAGAAAGGGTGCAGGCCATCGCAAAAATGCAAGGCCTGAGCATCGAGGAGAGTGGCCGTTTCACGCACTTTTCCAGGGTCCCTACGATGTGTGCCACGACCGGGTGGACGGAGAGGCTGAAGACCCCGCATACGCATGTGCGAACGTCGGCCAACCGCACTGCGCGATGCGCGACGGTGCACAGAACGCGCTGACATCAGCGTCATGACATGTCCAAATTGTGGCTCCGCCCCATTTAAAGCAGCAATGTCCAGCCAAAGGCAGGCGATGTCTACAGTGTGGAAAGCCTGGGCATTACGCGGCCTTCTGCAGGTCCCCTCCACCGACCAACAGCCAGCGATCCCAGCTGCAGCGCAGACGTGTCCGCAGGATTCGGATCCCGACAGCCCAACGGACCCCGATGCTGACTGCCTCGAGTCTCCATACCGGGTGGGCATAATCACCACGCGCGAGCTGTCCTCCACCGTGCCTCCAAACCGCCTTTCAATCCTCACTGTGGATCCTGACGACGAGTGGTGTCCTGTCATCACGGTAACCAGTCTCGCATCTGATTTTAAATTGGACACTGGCGCATCTGCAAACCTCCTATCACAGTCGGACCTCGACAGCATCCGAGACCAACCCAGCATTCTTCCCCCAGCCTGCCAGCTCCTTGGCTACAATGGCAATGCCATAGCTGCCAGTGGATCGTGTCAGCTAGGTGTATCTCACAAGGCAATCAAAGTGATGTTACGATTCGAGATCCTCCGGCCTGACAAGGCATCCCTGCTCGGTGCTCGCGCATTGCAAACTCCTAAATCTGGTCCAGTGCGTCCATGCCATGTCCTCGACACCGGCGACTGCCTCGCCCAATGTAAATCTCCAGGCTGAGATAGACGGCATTCTCACGCAATACCACAACATGTTTGATGGAATGGGCACGTTCCCATATCGCTACAAGATATTGCTCAAACTGAATGCCATCCCAGTGATCCATGCACCACGCCGGGTACCGGCTCCTCTCAAGGATCGTCTGAAATCGCAGCTACGAGAGCTCCAAGACCAGGGTATCATCTCAAAGGTCACGGAACCAACAGACTGGGTCAGCTCCCTGGTCCGCGTCAAGAAGCCCTCTGGTGAACTCCGCATTTGCATCGATCCCAAAGACCTGAATCGCAACATCATGCGCGAGCATTACCCGATCCCGAAGCGGGAAGAGTTAACCAGTGAGATGGCTCATGCCAAATTCTTCACCAAGCTGGACGCCTCCCGTGGGTTCTGGCAGATACAGCTGGACAAGTCCAGTCGGAAGCTGTGCACGTTAACACTCCGTTCAGCCGCTATGCTACAACCGCATGCCTTTCGCTATCATATCAGCTTCCGAAGTATTTCATCGCATAATGGAACAAATGATGGAGGGCATCGAGGGGGTGCGAGTATATGTGGACGACGTGATCATCTGGTCCACGATGCCCCGAGGATCACATCGCTCGCCTCAAACAAGTTTTCCAGAGAATACATGAAAACGGCCTCCAGCTCAACAGGGCCAAATGCTCCTTTGGTAGGTCCGCTATCAAGTTTCTGGGTGGCCACATTTCACAGCAGGTTGTGCAACCTGACACTGACAAGGTGCTGGCAATCAATGCCATGAAGACCCCCAGAGGATAAAAAGGCGGTCCTCCGTTTCCTCGGGATGGTGAATTTTCTCGGGAAATTCATTCCCAACGTGGCCATCCCACACAACAGCCCTCCGGCATCTCGTAAACAAATCGAGTGTTCCAGTGGCTTCCCGCACATCAAGCGGAGTGGCTTGAGCTGAAGGCAAAGCTCACCACAGCACCAGTACTGGCATTCTTTGACCCAACCGAAGATACCAAGATATCCACTGACACAAGCCAGGATGGCATTGGGGCGATGCTCCTCCAGCGAGACGACTCCTGTTCCTGGGCTCCAGTGGCATACGCCTCCAGGGCCATGACTCCGACCGAACAACGGTATGCCCAGATCGAAAAGGAGTGCTTGGGTCTCTGACAGGAATAGTCAAGTTTATGTATACGGCCTGCCAAAGTTCACGGTGGAAACAGACCACAGGCCTTTAGTCTACATAATCCGAAAGGATTTAAATGACATGACACCTCAGCTGCAGCAAATTCTTCTTCGTCTCCGCCGATATGACTTCGAACTCGTCTACACACCGAGTAAGGAGCTGATCGTCGCGGATGCCCTATCCCGATCCATCGCCACGCCGTGTGAACAGGGCGACTTCATTCGCCACATTGAAGCACAGGTGCAGCTGTGTGCCAGCAACCTCCCAGCCACTGATGAATGAGTTGTCCAAATACGCGAAGAAACTGCCAAATATCCCCTACTGCAGTGTGCGATGAAGCACCTCGCCCATGGCTGGCAAAAGGGGCAGTACCCCCAGTTCTTCAACGTTAAGGACGAGCTGACGGTTGTTGAGGGGATCCTTCTTAAACTAGATAGACTCGTCATTCCCCAAAGCAGGCAAACCATGGTGCTCAGACAGATCCATGACATGGGGGTCGGGAAATGTCGACACAGAGCTCAGCAGGCAGTTACTGGCCTGGCATCAGCCTGGACATTGCCAACACAGTCCTCAACTGCACAACATGCCAGAAGTTTCAACCAGCTCAGCCCAAGGAAACGCTGCAACAGCACGAGATCGTGACCTCTCCGTGGTCCAAGGTGGGGATAAACCTCTTTCACACCAATGGGTGTGATTACGTACTCCTGGTCGACTACTTCTCCAGCTACCCGGACGTGGTGAAACTGTTGGACCTCACGTCCAAGTCCGTCATCAAAGCCTGCAAAGAGACGTTTGCCAGGCATGGGATACCACTCACGGTAATGAGTGACAATGGTCCATGTTTCTACAGCCACGAGTGGTCCGACTTTGCACGATCCTACCACTTTAGTCACATCACATCCGGTCCCCATTACCTGCAATCAAACGGGAAGGCCGAGAAAGGGGTCCATATTGTCAAGCGGTTGCTGTGCAAGGCTGCAGACTCAGCCTCGGATTTCAACCTGGCGCTATTGGCATACAGGGCAACCCCTCTGTCAACTGGTTTGTCTCCGGCGCAGTTGCTCATGAACCACAACCTGAGGATGACTGTTCCAGCCATCCATGTTCCAGACCTTGACCATCTCACGGTGCTGCAGAAGGTGCAGCGATCCACGGACCAGCAGAAGATCACGTATGATGCTCATGCCACGGATCTGCCTGCACTGGCCCCAGACGATGCTGTTTGTGTTCAGCTGCCTGAGGGAGGTTGGTCAGCCCCAGCTGCTGTCGTCAGACAGGCTGCTCCCAGATCTTTCGTTGTCCAAATGGCTGATGGCTCCATTTTACGGCACAACAGGAGGGCGCTGCGTAAAGTTCCCTGCCCATCACCCGACCGCACCTCTCCGCATGTCATCATGCCTCCTCCGGACGTCTTGAACCATGAGGCCACCGATCTGGCAGCCATCCCACCTGTCCACAAGGCCACCGATCTGGTAGCAATCCCGCCTGTTCACAAGGCCGCTGAGATGGCAGCCATCCCACCTGTCCACAAGGCCGCTGAGATGGCAGCCATCCCACCTGTCCACAAGGCCGCTGAGATGGCAGCCATCCCACCTGTCCACAAGGCCGCTGAGATGGCAGCCATCCCACCTGTCCACAAGGCCACCGATCTGGCAGCCATCCCACCTGCCACAAGGCCACCGAGATGGCAGCCATCCCGCCTGCCACAAGGCCACCGAGATGGCAGCCATCCCGCCTGCCACAAGGCCGCTGAGATGGCAGCCATCCCACCTGTCCACAAGGGCCGCTGAGATGGCAGCCATCACACCTGTCCAGGTGCCGGCATTCCCCCCTCCACCTCTGCGGCGATCAACAAGAATTTGTCGCCCACCACAAAGACTGAATCTATAGACTTACATCTTGTAAATCTTGTTCAGTTTGCTCTGTATCTGCACAATAGACACCTTCCCCTGTACATATGTTCATTCATTCCCCACTTGTACATAGTTATGCATATACAGCCACGTTCCAAACTTTATTTTAAAAGGGGGGAGATGTCATAATATCCACTCATGTAGATAATGAGATGCAGACAGGCAGTGATTGACACACAGGATAACCAATGAACACACACACACAGAACAACCAATCATCAGACAGGACACCACCACTATAAAGCCCACAGGACATTAAGGCTCTCTCACTCTCACAGGACACGGCCAGGGAGATAGTCGCAGTGCACAGGCCAATGAACATCATCACCATGTGGTAGAGAGTTAGTCTGGTCAGGCCAGTAGGAGGTTATCAGTTAGGTTAATAGAGTGTCAACCCACAGCAGATTATGTACAGCAATCAACAGGTTCAATAAAACAGTGTTGGACCATCTCCTGTGTCGGAAGCCTGTTTCCCGTTTTACTGCATCCAGTTGCAGTCGCTGTTAGACCAACACAGATAACACATCAATTGCCCTGGCAAACCCCTGCCAAAATCCTCTTAAGCTTCGGGCATGCCCAAAACATGTGGACATGGTTTGCTGGGCTTCCCGCGCACCTCACACATCTATCCTCTACCCCGAAAAACTTCCTCATCCTCACTGCCGTCATGTTTGCCCGGTGGACCACCTTAAATTGTATCAGGCTAAGCCTGGCACACAAAGAGGAGGAACTGACCCTGCTTAGGGCGTCCGCCCATAGACCCTCCTCTATCTCTGCTCAGAGCTCGTCCTCCCAGTTGCCCTTCAGTTCCTCCACCGGGGTTTCCTCCACCTCCAACAGCTCCTGGTAGATATCCGACGCTCTCCCCTCTCCCACCCAGGTACCAGAGACTACTCTATCCTGTATCCCCCTTGGCGGCAGCAGCGGAAAGGCCGGCACCTGCTTTCTCAGGATGTCTCGCACTTGCAAATATCTAAAACCATTCTCTGTTGGCAATTTAAATCTATCCTTCAGCGCCTTCAAGATGGGAAAGCTCCCGTCTATAAACAGATCCCCCATCCTTTTAATTCCTGCCCTCTGCCAGCTCTGGAACCCGCCATCCAGCTCTGGAACCCGCCATCCAGCTCTGGAACCCGCCATCCAGCTCTGGAACCCGCCATCCAGCTCTGGAACCCGCCACCCAGCTCTGGAACCCGCCACCCAGCTCTGGAACCCGCCACCCAGCTCTGGAACCCGCCATCCAGCTCTGGAACCCGCCATCCAGCTCTGGAACCCGCCATCCAACTCTGGAACCCGCCATCCAGCCTGCCCGGTACAAACCTGTGGTTGTTACAAATCGGGGTCCAGACCGACGCACCCTCCACCTTCTTGTACCTCCTCCACTGCCCCCAGATCCTCAGAGCCGCCACTACCACCGGCCAAGTGGCGTACTGGGCCGGCGTGAACGGCGGGCGTGTCGTTACCAATGCCCCCAAACAGGTGCCTTTACGAGACGCCGCCTCCATCCGCTCCCATGCCTCCCCCATTACCCAATTCCTAATCATGGCTATGTTAGCCGCCCAGTAGTACTTGCAGAAGTTCGGCAGGGCCAACCCCCCCCCCCCCCCCCCCCCCCCCCCCCCCCCCGACTAATCTCCAACCACATTTTCTTCGGGAACCCCCAACGGGGTTTTATTCGCCCATACCAATCCCGAGATGATCTTGTTCACCCGCTTGAAAAAGGCCTTTGGGATGAAGGTGGGGAGGGACTGAAAGACAAACAGAAATCAGGGGAGGACCGTCATTTTCACGGTCTGTACCCTCCCCGCCAGCGATAGCGGGAGCATGTCCCATCCCTTAAAGTCCCCTTCCATTTGCTCCACCAACCCGGATAGATTAAGCTTATGCAACGAATCCCACTTCCGAGCCACCTTCATTCCCTGATAACGAAAGCTATCATTCTGAGCAACAGCTCCCCCAGTCTCTCCTCCTGCCCCACAGCCTGAATCACAAACATCTTGCTCTTCCCCAAGTTCAACTTATACGCTGAAAAATTGCCAACTTCCCCCAAGATCCGCATGACGTCCCCCATCCCCCCATCCCCTGTCCGGGGAGGCCGGTACGGGAATCGAACCGTGCTGTTGGCCTGCCGTGGTCTGCTTTCAACGCCAGCTGTTTAGCCCGCTGTGCTAAACCAGCCCCACGTTTGAAACAAGCCAGAGACGGAGTGTAGAGGGGGAGATGGTGAAAGAGTGATTAGGGGAGAGGGGAGGCAGTGGGGTGGAGGGGGGTGGGAGATTGAGAGATGCTGAGGGAGAGAGAGGGTGTTTTAGAGATGAGGAGGATTAAACGACTGGGATATAGAGTGAGATTGGAGCAGAAAGAGAGAACGAAAAAGGCGAGTGAGGGAGAGAGAGAGACAGAGAGGGAGGAATAGAGACAGTGAAGGAGAGACAGCCAGAGAGAGACAGAGAGTGAAAGCAAAAGAGAGAGCGAGACAGAGGGAGATGGAGAGAGCGTGAGGGAGCAACAAAGAGACAGAGAGAAGAGACAGGAACAGACAGTGAGATACCGAGTGAATGAGAGAGAGGGAGAGAGAGCGACAGAGAGGGAGGGAGAGAGACAAAAAGATAAAGAGACAGGGAGAAACAGACAGACAGACAGAGAGAGAGAGTGAGAGACAGAGAGAGAAAGAGGCAGAGAGAGAGACAGAGAGAGAAAGTCAGAGAGAGAGAGAGAGAGACAGAGAGAGAGAGAGAGAGAGACAGAGAGTGAGAGGCAGAGAGAGAGTAAGAGAGAGAGAAAGAGTGAGACAGAGAGAGAAAGAGGCAGAGAGAGTGAGGCAGAGAGTGAGAGGCAGAGAGAGAGTAAGAGAGAGAAAGAGAGAGAGAAAGAGAGAGACAGAGAGAGAAAGAGGCAGAGAGACAGAGAGAGAGAGGCAGAGAGTGAGAGGCAGAGAGAGAGTGAGAGAGAAAGAGAGAGACAGAGACAGAGAGAGAAAGAGAGACAGCGAGTGAGAGGGATAAACAGAGAGAGAGAGTGAGAGACAGAGAGAGAAAGAGGCAGAGAGAGAGACAGAGAGAGAAAGTCAGAGAGAGAGACAGAGAGAGAAAGAGTCAGAGAGAGAGAGAGAGAGACAGAGAGTGAGAAGCAGAGAGTAAGTGAGAGAGAAAGAGAGAGACAGAGAGAGAAAGAGGCAGAGAGAAGTGGCAGAGGAGGGAGAGTGAGAGGCAGAGAGAGAGTAGGAGAGAGAAAGAGAGGACAGAGAGAGGAAAGAGGCAGAGAGAGGCAGAGAGAGGACAGGGAGAGAGGAGGCGAGAAAGAGGCAGAGAGAGAGACAGAGAGAGAGTAAGAGAGAGAGAAAGAGAGAGACAGAGAGAGAAAGAGGCAGAGAAAGAGAGGCAGAGAGAGAGACACAGAGAGAGAGACAGAGAGTGAGAGGGATAAGGAGAGAGAGAGAGAGAGACAGAGAGGGAGTCGGAGGATAAGCGAAAGGGGGGGAGAGAGAGAGAGAGACAGATAGAAATGTAGACACCTTGTGAGAGAGAGAACGAGTTTGGGAGCGAGGTGTAGAGGGAGGAAGACAGAGTTTGAGAGAAGGGAGACATTGAGAGAGAGAGAAAGTGCGAGAGGTCTGGAGGGGGAGAGTGCAATAGAGAGGGAGAGAGACAGAGGCAGATAGGGACTGACAGAGAGAAAGGGAAGGAAGGAAAGGAAAGAGAGATTGAGAGAGGGGTAGATGAAGAGAGAGTGGGTGAGCGTGCGAGGGAGGGCGATTGAGGGAGGGAGAGGACCTCAGGCAGGGGACAGGGCAGGCAGGTGGCAGGGCGGAGCGCGTCCTGAAGGACGACACCCCCCTCAGTGTAGGGTTCAACACCGGGAGCAGTGGGAGGGGGGTTGGGGGTCAAACTGGGCTGTACTCCCCCACCTCACAATAGGTTTAGCAGCTGGGGTGTCACAATGACACCCAGGTTACCCTGGAGGCTGTGAAGAGGGAGGAGGGCGTGGCTAGTTCCCACCATCCATCCCATTCACCCCTGCACCTGTCCACACGCGAGACACCCGCACCACCCCACCCCACCCCACCCCACCCCACCACGCCCAGCACAGGAAACCCCAAACACCTCCAATCAACACAGACGCTGCCGGAGAGGAACCATGAAGGAAAACGATGGAGGTTTGCAATGGTGCCGTGGTTAAAGAGTGTCTGTCCCGAGAGTGTAGAGGGAGCTTTACTCTGTATCTAACCCTGTGCTGTACCTGTCCTGGGAGTGTTTGATGGGGACAGTGTAGAGGGAGCTTTACTCTGTATCTAACCCCATGCTGTACCTGTCCTGGGAGTGTTTGATGGGGACAGTGTAGAGGGAGCTTTACTCTGTATCTAACCCCGTGCTATACCTGCCCTGGGAGTGTTTGATGGGGACAGTGTAGAGGGAGCTTTACTCTGTATCTAACCCCGTGCTGTCCCTGTCCTGGGAGTGTTTGATGGGGACAGTGTAGAGTTAGCTTTACTCTGTATCTAACCCCGTGCTGTACCTGTCCTGGGAGGGTTTGATGGGGACAGTGTAGAGTGAGCTTTACTCTGTATCTAACCCCGTGCTGTACCTGTCCTGGGAGTGTTTGATGGGGACAGTGTAGAGTTAGCTTTACTCTGTATCTAACCCCGTGCTGTACCTGTCCTGGGAGAGTTTGATGGGGACAGTGTAGAGGGAGCTTTACTCTGTATCTAACCCCGTGCTGTACCTCTCCTGGGAATGTTTGATGGGGACAGTGTAGAGGGAGCTTTACTCTGTATCTAACCCCGTGCTGTACCTGTCCTGGGAGTGTTTGATGGGGACAGTGTAGAGGGAGCTTTACTCTGTATCTAACCCCGTGCTGTACCTGTCCTGGGAGTGTTTGATGGGGACAGTGTAGAGGGAGCTTTACTCTGTATCTAACCCCGTACTGTACCTGTCCTGGGAGTGTTTGATGGGGACAGTGTAGAGGGAGCTTTACTCTGTATCTAACCCCGTGCTGTACCTGTCCTGGGAGTGTTTGATGGGGACAGTGTAGAGGGAGCTTTACTCTGTATCTAACCCCGTGCTGTACCTGGCCTGGGAGTGTTTGATGGGGACAGTGTAGAGGGAGCTTTACTCTGTATCTAACCCCGTGCTGTACCTGTCCTGGGAGTGTTTGATGGGGACAGTGTAGAGGGAGCTTCACTCTGTATCTAACCCCGTGCTGTACCTGTCCGTTGAGTGTTTGATGGGGACAGTGTAGAGGGAGCTTTACTCTGTATCTAACCCCGTGCTGTCCCTGTCCTGGGAGTGTTTGATGGGGACAGTGTAGAGGGAGCTTTACTCTGTATCTAACCCCGTGCTGTACCTGTCCTGGGAGTGTTTGATGGGGACAGTGTAGAGGGAGCTTTACTCTGTATCTAACCCCGTACTGTACCTGTCCTGGGAGTGTTTGATGGGGACAGTGTAGAGGGAGCTTTACTCTGTATCTAACCCCGTGCTGTACCTGTCCTGGGAGTGTTTGATGGGGACAGTGTAGAGGGAGCTTTACTCTGTATCTAACCCCCTGCTGTACCTGTCCTGGGAGTGTTTGATGGGGACAGTGTAGAGGGAGCTTTACTCTGTATCTAACCCCGTGCTGTACCTGTCCTGGGAGTGTTTGATGGGGACAGTGTAGAGGGAGCTTCACTCTGTATCTAACCCCGTGCTGTACCTGTCCGTTGAGTGTTTGATGGGGACAGTGTAGAGGGAGCTTTACTCTGTATCTAACCCCGTGCTGTCCCTGTCCTGGGAGTGTTTGATGGGGACAATGTAGAGGGAGCTTTACTCTGTATCTAACCCCGTGCTGTACCTGTCCTGGGAGTGTTTGATGGGGACAGTGTAGAGGGAGCTTTACTGTATCTAACACCGTGCTGTACCTGTCCTGGGAGTGTTTGATGGGGACAGTGTAGAGGGAGCTTTACTCTGTATCTAACCCCGTGCTGTACCTGTCCTGGGAGTGTTGGATGGGGACAATGTAGAGGGAGCTTTACTCTGTATCTAACCCCGTGCTGTACCTGTCCTGGGAGTGTTTGATGGGGACAGTGTAGAGGGAGCTTTACTCTGTATCTAATCCCATGCTGTACCTGTCCTGGGAGTGTTTGATGGGGACAGTGTAGAGGGAGCTTTACTCTGTATCTAACCCCGTGCTATACCTGCCCTGGGAGTGTTTGATGGGGACAGTGTAGAGGGAGCTTTACTCTGTATCTAACCCCGTGCTGTCCCTGTCCTGGGAG
Source organism: Scyliorhinus canicula (assembly GCF_902713615.1). NCBI lineage: Eukaryota > Metazoa > Chordata > Chondrichthyes > Carcharhiniformes > Scyliorhinidae > Scyliorhinus > Scyliorhinus canicula. The sequence continues at coordinate 93,518,393 of NC_052165.1, read as the reverse complement.
TGTTTGATGGGGACAGTGTAGAGTTAGCTTTACTCTGTATCTAACCCCGTGCTGTACCTGTCCTGGGAGGGTTTGATGGGGACAGTGTAGAGTGAGCTTTACTCTGTATCTAACCCCGTGCTGTACCTGTCCTGGGAGTGTTTGATGGGGACAGTGTAGAGTTAGCTTTACTCTGTATCTAACCCCGTGCTGTACCTGTCCTGGGAGAGTTTGATGGGGACAGTGTAGAGGGAGCTTTACTCTGTATCTAACCCCGTGCTGTACCTCTCCTGGGAATGTTTGATGGGGACAGTGTAGAGGGAGCTTTACTCTGTATCTAACCCCGTGCTGTACCTGTCCTGGGAGTGTTTGATGGGGACAGTGTAGAAGGAGCTTTACTCTTTATCTAACCCCGTGCTGTACCTGTCCTGGGAGTGTTTGATGGGGACAGTGTAGAGGGAGCTTTACTCTGTATCTAACCCCGTACTGTACCTGTCCTGGGAGTGTTTGATGGGGACAGTGTAGAGGGAGCTTTACTCTGTATCTAACCCCGTGCTGTACCTGTCCTGGGAGTGTTTGATGGGGACAGTGTAGAGGGAGCTTTACTCTGTATCTAACCCCGTGCTGTACCTGGCCTGGGAGTGTTTGATGGGGACAGTGTAGAGGGAGCTTTACTCTGTATCTAACCCCGTGCTGTACCTGTCCTGGGAGTGTTTGATGGGGACAGTGTAGAGGGAGCTTCACTCTGTATCTAACCCCGTGCTGTACCTGTCCGTTGAGTGTTTGATGGGGACAGTGTAGAGGGAGCTTTACTCTGTATCTAACCCCGTGCTGTCCCTGTCCTGGGAGTGTTTGATGGGGACAGTGTAGAGGGAGCTTTACTCTGTATCTAACCCCGTGCTGTACCTGTCCTGGGAGTGTTTGATGGGGACAGTGTAGAGGGAGCTTTACTCTGTATCTAACCCCGTACTGTACCTGTCCTGGGAGTGTTTGATGGGGACAGTGTAGAGGGAGCTTTACTCTGTATCTAACCCCGTGCTGTACCTGTCCTGGGAGTGTTTGATGGGGACAGTGTAGAGGGAGCTTTACTCTGTATCTAACACCCTGCTGTACCTGTCCTGGGAGTGTTTGATGGGGACAGTGTAGAGGGAGCTTTACTCTGTATCTAACCCCGTGCTGTACCTGTCCTGGGAGTGTTTGATGGGGACAGTGTAGAGGGAGCTTCACTCTGTATCTAACCCCGTGCTGTACCTGTCCGTTGAGTGTTTGATGGGGACAGTGTAGAGGGAGCTTTACTCTGTATCTAACCCCGTGCTGTCCCTGTCCTGGGAGTGTTTGATGGGGACAATGTAGAGGGAGCTTTACTCTGTATCTAACCCCGTGCTGTACCTGTCCTGGGAGTGTTTGATGGGGACAGTGTAGAGGGAGCTTTACTGTATCTAACACCGTGCTGTACCTGTCCTGGGAGTGTTTGATGGGGACAGTGTAGAGGGAGCTTTACTCTGTATCTAACCCCGTGCTGTACCTGTCCTGGGAGTGTTGGATGGGGACAGTGTAGAGGGAGCTTTACTCTGTATCTAACCCCGTGCTGTACCTGTCCTGGGAGTGTTTGATGGGGACAGTGTAGAGGGAGCTTTACTCTGTATCTAATCCCATGCTGTACCTGTCCTGGGAGTGTTTGATGGGGACAGTGTAGAGGGAGCTTTACTCTGTATCTAACCCCGTGCTGTACCTGTCCTGGGAGTGTTTGATGGGGACAGTGTAGAGATGGCTTTACTCTGTATCTAACCCCGTGCTGTACCTGACCTGGGAGTGTTTGATGGGGACAGTGTAGAGGGAGCTTTACTCTGTATCTAACCCCGTGCTGTACCTGTCCTGGGAGTGTTTGATGGGGACAGTGTAGAGGGAGCTTTACTCTGTATCTAACCCCGTGCTGTACCTGTCCTGGGAGTGTTTGATGGGGACAGTGTAGAGGGAGCTTTACTCTGTATCTAACCCCGTGCTGTACCTGTCCTGGGAGTGTTTGATGGGGGCAGTGTAGAGGGAGCTTTACTCTGTATCTAGCCCATGCTGTACCTGTCCTGGGAGTGTTTGATGGGGACAGTGTAGAGGGAGCTTTACTCTGTATCTAACCCCGTGCTGTACCTGTCGTGGGAGTGTTTGATGGGGACAGTGTAGAGGGAGCTTTACTCTGTATCTAACCCCGTGCTGTATCTGTCCTGGGAGTGTTTGATGGGGACAGTGTAGAGGGAGCTTTACTCTGTATCTAACCCCGTGCTGTACCTGTCCTGGGAGTGTTTGATGGGGACAGTGTAGAGGGAGCTTTACTCTGTATCTAACCCCGTGCTGTACCTGTCCTGGGAGTGTTTGATGGGGACAGTGTAGAGGGAGCTTTACTCTGTATCTAACCCCGTGCTGTACCAGTCCTGGGAGTGCTTGATGGGGACAGTGTAGAGGGAGCTTTACTCTGTATCTAACCCCGTGCTGTACCTGTCCTGGGAGTGTTTGATGGGGACAGTGTAGAGGGAGCTTTACTCTGTATCTAACCCCGTGCTGTACCTGCCCTGGGAGTGTTTGATGGGGACAGTGTAGAGGGAGCTTTACTCTGTATCTAACCCCGTGCTGTACCTGTCCTGGGAGTGTTTGATGGGGACAGTGTAGAGGGAGCTTTATTCTGTATCTAACCCCGTGCTGTACCCGTCCTGGGAGTGTTTGATGGGGACAGTGTAGAGGGAGTTTTACTCTGTATCTAATCCCGTGCTGTACCTGTCCTGGGAGTGTTTGATGGGGACAATGTAGAGGGAGCTTTATTCTGTATCTAACCCCGTGCTGTACCTGTCCTGGGAGTGTTTGATGGGGACAGTGTAGAGGGAGCTTTACTCTGTATCTAACCCCGTGCTGTACCTGTCCTGGGAGTGTTTGATGGGGACAGTGTAGAGGGAGCTTTACTCTGTATCTAACCCCGTGCTGTACCTGTCCTGGGAGTGTTTGATGGGGACAGTGTTGAGGCAGCTTTACTCTGTATCTAACCCCGTGCTGAACCTGTCCTGGGAGTGTTTGATGGGGACAGTGTAGAGGGAGCGTTACTCTGTATCTAACCCCGTGCTGAACCTGTCCTGGGAGTGTTTGATGGGGACAGTGTAGATGGAGCTTTACTCTGTATCTAACCCCGTGCTGTACCTGTCCTGGGAGTGTTTGATGGGGACAGTGTAGAGGGAGCTTTACTCTGTATCTAACCCCGTGCTGTACCTGTCCTGGGAGTGTTTGATGGGGGCAGTGTAGAGGGAGCTTTACTCTGTATCTAACCCCGTGCTGTACCTGTCCTGGGAGTGTTTGATGGGGACAGTGTAGAGGGAGCTTTACTCTGTATCTAACCCCGTGCTGTACCTGTCCTGGGCGTGTTTGATGGGGACAGTGTAGAGGGAGCTTTACTCTGTATCTAACCCCGTGCTGTACTTGTCGTCAAACGGGAGTGAGATGCCCATTTGGGGCTTGTAGGTGGCCTAGAAAGGAAGGAGCACGGTGCTCGGGAGGGGACAGGCCTGCGATCGGTGCCCACCGATCGTCGGGCCGGCGTCCAAATCGGACGCACAATTTGCCCTCCGCCGCCCCGCAAGGTCAATCCGCCACGTCGTGCGGGGCAGCTGATGGGAAAGACGGCCAACGCGCATGAGCGGGTTTTCACCGTCAGCAACATGATGGCAGCCGTGCATGCGCGGGTTGGAGCCGGCCAACCTGCGCATGCGCGGCTGACGTCATTAGGCGCGCCGGCCGAGTGTTACGGAGCGCCGCTCCTAGCCCCGTCGGGAGGGGAGAATAGGGGGCGAGGAGCGGCCTCTGAGGCCTTCGTAAAAAACTCGGCCGAGTTCACGACGGCCCTCCCGATTTTTCCCGGGAGCGGAGAATTCCGCCCAAGGAGTTTCTCGGTACTGGAGAAAAGCAAATTACTGCAGATGCTGGAATCTGAAACGAAAGAGAAAATTCTGGAAAATCTCAGCAAGTCTGGCAGCATCTGTAGGGAGAGCAAAGAGTGAACATTTCGAGCCCGATGACTCTTTGTCAAAGATTTGAGAGTCACTGGACTCGTAACGTTGGCTCTTTTCTCTCCCTACAGATGCTGTCAGACTTGCTGAGATATTCCAGCATTTTCTTTTTCGTTTCTCGGTACTGGCTCTGTTTAGGGAGATAATAATAATCTCCATTGTCACAAGTCAGCTGACAGTAACACTGCAATGAAGTTACTGTGAAAAGCCCCTAGCCGCCACATTCCGGCGCCTGTTCGGGTACACGGAGGGGGAATTCAGAATGTCCAATTCACCCAACAAGCACGTCTTTCGGGGATTGTGGGAGGAAACCGGAGCACCCGGAGGAAACCCACGCAGACACGGGGAGAACGTGCAGACTCCGCACAGACAGTGGCCCAGCGGGGAATCAAACCTGGTCGAGGTTAGGAGGTTACAGAGATAGGGAGGGTTGTAGGGGCTGGAGGAGGTTACAGAGATAGGGAGGTTTGTCGGGAAGGAGGAGGTTACAGAGATAGGGAGGGTTGTAGGGGCTGGAGGAGGTTACAGAGATAGGGAGGTTTGTCGGGAAGGAGGAGGTTACAGAGATAGGGAGGGTTGTCGGGGCTGGAGGAGGTTACAGAGATAGGGAGGGTTGTAGGGGCTGGAGGAGGTTACAGAGATAGGGAGGGTTGTAGGTGCTGGAGGAGGTTACAGAGATAGGGAGGGTTGTTGGGGCTGGAGGAGGTTACAGAGATAGGGAGGGTTGTAGGGGCTGGAGGAGGTTACAGATATAGGGAGGGTTGTTGGAGCTGGAGGAGGTCACAGATATAGGGAGGGTTGTAGGGGCTGGAGGAGGTTACAGGGATAGGGAGGGTTGTAGGGGCTGGAGGAGGTTACAGCGATAGGGAGGGTTGTAGGGGCTGGAGGAGGTTACAGATATAGGGAGGGTTGTTGGAGCTGGAGGAGGTCACAGATATAGGGAGGGTTGTAGGGGCTGGAGGAGGTTACCGATATAGGGAGGGTTGTAGGGGCTGGAGGAGGTTACAGATATAGGGAGGGTTGTAGGGGCTGGAGGTTACAGATATAGGGAGGGTTGTCGGGGCTGGAGCAGGTTACAGAGATAGGGAGGGTTGTAGGGGCTGGAGGAGGTTACAGAGATAGGGAGGGTTGTAGGGGCAGGAGGAGGTTACATAGGGAGGGTTGTAGGGGCTGGAGGAGGTTACAGAGATAGGGAGGGTTGGGGCTGGAGGAGGTAACAGAGATAGGGAGGGTGTAGCGGCTGGAGGAGGTTACAGAGATAGGGAGGGTTGTCGGGGCTGGAGGAGGTTACAGGGATAGGGAAGGTTGTAGGGGCTGGAGGAGGTTACAGGGATAGGGAGGGTTGTAGGGGCTGGAGGAGGTTACAGAGATAGGGAGGGTTGTAGGGGCTGGAGGAGGTCACAGAGATAGGGAGGGTTGTCGGGGCTGGAGGAGGTTACAGAGATAGGGAGGGTTGTAGGGGCTGGAGGAGGTCACAGAGATAGGGAGGGTTGTCGGGGCTGGAGGAGGTTACAGAGATAGGGAGGGTTGTAGGGGGCTGGAGAAGGTTACAGAGATAGGGGGGGTTGCAGGGGCTGGAGGAGGTTACAGAGATAGGGTGGGGTGCAGGGGCTGGAGGAGGTTAGATAGGGAGGGTTGTAGGGGCTGGAGGAGGTTACAGAGATAGGGAGCGTTGTAGGGGCTGGAGGAGGTTACAGAGATAGGGAAGGTTGTAGGGGCTGGAGGAGGTTACAGGGATAGGGAGGGTTGTAGGGGCTGGAGGAGGTTACAGAGATAGGGAGGGTTGTAGGGGCTGGAGGAGGTTACAGAGATAGGGAGGGTTGTCGGGGCTGGAGGAGGTTACAGAGATAGGGAGGGTTGTAGGGGCTGGAGGAGGTCACAGAGATAGGGAGGGTTGTCGGGGCTGGAGGAGGTTACAGAGATAGGGAGGGTTGTAGGGGGCTGGAGAAGGTTACAGAGATAGGGAGGGTTGGGGCTGGAGGAGGTAACAGAGATAGGGAGGGTTGTAGCGGCTGGAGGAGGTTACAGAGATAGGGAGGGTTGTAGGGGCAGGAGGAGGTTACAGAGATAGGGAGGGTTGTCGGGGCTGGAGGAGGTTACAGGGATAGGGAAGGTTGTAGGGGCTGGAGGAGGTTACAGGGATAGGGAGGGTTGTAGGGGCTGGAGGAGGTTACAGAGATAGGGAGGGTTGTAGGGGCTGGAGGAGGTCACAGAGATAGGGAGGGTTGTCGGGGCTGGAGGAGGTTACAGAGATAGGGAGGGTTGTAGGGGCTGGAGGAGGTCACAGAGATAGGGAGGGTTGTCGGGGCTGGAGGAGGTTACAGAGATAGGGAGGGTTGTAGGGGGCTGGAGAAGGTTACAGAGATGGGGGGGTTGCAGGGGCTGGAGGAGGTTACAGAGATAGGGTGGGGTGCAGGGGCTGGAGGAGGTTAGATAGGGAGGGTTGTAGGGGCTGGAGGAGGTTACAGAGATAGGGAGCGTTGTAGGGGCTGGAGGAGGTTACAGAGATAGGGAGGGTTGTCGGGGCTGGAGGAGGTTACAGAGATAGGGAGGATTGTAGGGGCTGGAGGAGGTTACAGAGATAGGGAGGGTTGTAGTAGTTGGAGGAGGTTACAGAGATAGGGAGGGTTGTAGGGGCTGGAGGAGGTTACAGATATAGGGAGGGTTGTTGGAGCTGGAGAAGTTTACAGATATAGGGAGGGTTGTAGGGGCTGGAGGAGGTTACAGATATAGGGAGGGTTGTAGGGGCTGGAGGTTACAGATATAGGGAGGGTTGTCGGGGCTGGAGCAGGTTACAGAGATAGGGAGGGTTTTAGGGGCTGGAGGAGGTTACAGAGATAGGGAGGGTTGTCGGGGGCTGGAGGAGGTTACAGAGATAGGGAGGGTAGTAGGGGATGGAGGAGGTTACAGAGATAGGGAGGGTTGTAGGGGCCTGGAGGAGGTTACAGAGATTGGGAGGGTAGTAGGGGCTGGAGGAGGTTACAGAGATAGGGAGGGCTGTAGGGGCTGGAGAAGGTTACAGAGATAGGGAGGGTTGCAGGGGCTGGAGGAGGTTACAGAGATAGGGAGGGTTGTAGGGGCTGGAGGAGGTTACAGAGATAGGGAGGGTTGTCGGGGCTGGAGGAGGTTGCAGAGATAGGGAGCGGTGTCGGGATTGGAGGAGGTTACAGAGATAGGGACTGTTGTCGGGGCTGGAGGCGGTTACAGATATAGGGAGGGTTGTTGGGGCTGGAGGAGGTTACAGTGATATGGGGGGTTGTAGGGGCTGGAGGAGGTTGCAGAGATAGGGAGGGTTGTGGGGGCTGGAGGAGGTTACAGAGATAGGGAGGGTTGTAGGGGCTGGAGGAGGTTACAGAGATAGGGAGGGTTGTAGTGGTTGGAGGAGGTTACAGAGATAGGGAGGGTTGTAGGGGCTGGAGGAGGTTACAGAGATAGGGAGGGTTGTAGGGGAGGGAGGAGGTTGCAGAGATAGGGAGGGTTGTAGGGGCTGGAGGAGGTTGCAGAGATAGGGAGGGTTGTAGGGGCTGGAGGAGGTTGCAGAGATAGGGAGGGTTGTAGGGGCTGGAGGAGGTTACAGAGATAGGGAGGGTTGTAGGGGCTGGAGGAGGTTACAGAGATAGGGAGGGTTGTAGGGGCTGGAGGAGGTTACAGAGATAGGGAGGGTTGTAGGGGCTGGAGGAGGTTGCAGAGATAGGGAGGGCTGGACGGCCTGGAGGAGGTTACAGAGATAGGGAGGGTTGTAGGGGAGGGAGGAGGTTACAGAGATAGGGAGGGTTGTAGGGGAGGGAGGAGGTTGCAGAGATAGGGAGGGTTGTAGGGGCTGGAGGAGGTTACAGAGATAGGGAGGGTTGTAGGGGCTGGAGGAGGTTACAGAGATAGGGAGGGTTGTAGGGGAGGGAGGAGGTTGCAGAGATAGGGAGGGTTGTAGGGGCTGGAGGAGGTTGCAGAGATAGGGAGGGTTGTAGGGGCTGGAGGAGGTTGCAGAGATAGGGAGGGTTGTAGGGGCTGGAGGAGGTTACAGAGATAGGGAGGGTTGTAGGGGCTGGAGGAGGTTACAGAGATAGGGAGGGTTGTAGGGGCTGGAGGAGGTTACAGAGATAGGGAGGGTTGTAGGGGCTGGAGGAGGTTGCAGAGATAGGGAGGGCTGGACGGCCTGGAGGAGGTTACAGAGATAGGGAGGGTAGTAGGGGATGGAGGAGGTTACAGAGATAGGGAGGGTTGTAGGGGCTGGAGGAGGTTACAGAGATAGGGAGGGTTGTAGGGGCTGGAGGAGGTTACAGAGATAGGGAGGGTTGTAGGGGCTGGAGGAGGTTACAGAGATAGGGAGGGTTGTAGGGGCTGGAGGAGGTTACAGAGATAGGGAGGGTTGTAGGGGCTGGAGGAGGTTGCAGAGAAAGGGAGGGTTGTAGAGGCTGGAGGAGGTTACAGAGATAGGGAGGGTTGTAGGGGCTGGAGGAGGTTACAGAGATAGGGAGGGTTGTAGGGGCTGGAGGAGGTTGCAGAGATAGGGAGGGCTGTAGGGGCTGGAGGAGGTTGCAGAGATAGGGAGGGTTGTAGGGGCTGGAGGAGGTTACAGAGATAGGGAGGGTTGTAGGGGTTGGAGGAGGTTACAGAGATAGGGAGGGTTGTAGGGGCTGGAGGAGGTTACAGAGATAGGGAGGGTTGTAGGGGCTGGAGGAGGTTACAGAGATAGGGAGGGTTGTAGGGGCTGGAGGAGGTTACAGAGATAGGGAGGGTTGTAGGGGCTGGAGGAGGTTACAGAGATAGGGAGGGTTGTAGGGGCTGGAGGAGGTTGCAGAGATAGGGAGGACTGTAGGGGCTGGAGGAGGTTGCAGAGATAGGGAGGGCTGTAGGGGCTGGAGGAGGTTACAGAGATAGGGAGGGGTGTAGGGGCTGGAGGAGGTTGCAGAGATAGGGAGGGGTGTAGGGGCTGGAGGAGGTTACAGAGATAGGGAGGGCTGTAGGGGCTGGAGGAGGTTACAGAGATAGGGAGGACGGTCGGCACAGATGGAGATGTACCTCTCACACCTCCACACGCACCACCTTTTCTCACCCCTGCTAACCGGCCTGTTTTTCTGCCCTGTTTTCTCTAGATTAGAATGGGACTGGGAGATACTTCGCTGACTATGCGCCTTGTTACCTCACAACCATGTCCGTGAGAAAGCTACTGTGCTGTTCTGGGTCTTCTAGAGTAAGTAAACCCTCCCCCCCTCCTCCCACTTTCACCGTCCCACCAGCTCGGGTGCCTGCCGCTTTGGTTTCTTATCACAGGAAAGATATTCAGGCATCGCAGGGAGTCCAGAGAAGGTTCACTCGGTTGACCCCGGGTAGGGAGGGAGTTCCTCACGAGGGGAGGTTTGAGTAGGCCGAGGCCTGAACATTGGAGGGAGCCCAGAGAAGGTTCACTCGGTTGACCCCGGGTAGGGAGGGGGTTCCTCATGAGGGGAGGTTTGAGTAGGCCGGGGCCTGTACTCATTGGAGAGCGTCCAGAGAAGGTTCACTCGGTTGACCCCGGGTAGGGAGGGGGTTTCTCATGAGGGGAGGTTTGAGTAGGCCGGGGCCTGACTTATTTGAGGCACTCCGGAGTAGGTTCATGGAAGTGCATGATAATATAGTTCTGAGTGAGCACAGCTTTGTCAAGGGGAGGTCGTGTCTGACAAATCTGTCAGAGTCCTTTGAGGAAGTAACAAGGAAGTTAGACAAAGGAGAACCAGTAGACATGATTTATTTAGATTTCCAGAAGGCCTTTGACAAGGTGCCACATAGGAGACTGTTAAATACGTTAAGAACCCATGGTGTTTGGGTAAGATCCTGGCTTGGATAGAGGATTGGCTGACTGGCAGAAGGCAGAGAGTGGGAATAAAGGGGTCTTTTTCAGGATGGCAGCCGGTGACTAGTGGTGTGCCTCAGGGGTCTGTGCTGGGACCACAACTTTTCACAATATACATTAATAATCTGGAAGAAGGAACTGAAGGCACTGTTGCTAAGTTTGCAGCTGATACAAAGATCTGTAGAGGGACAGGTGGGATTGAGGAAGCAAGGGGGCTGCAGAAAGATTTGGACAAGCTAGGAAAATGGGCAATGAAGTGGCAAATGAAATACAATGTGGAACAGTGTGAGGAGATGCCCTTTACAAGGAAGAATAGACTATTTTCTAAATGGAGAAATGATTAGAAAATCAGAAGCACAAAGGGACTTGGGAGTCCTTGTTTACGATTCTCTTAAGGTTAATGTGCAGGTTCAGTCGGCAGTTAAGAAGGCAAATGCAATGTTAGCGTTCATGTCGAGAGGGCGAGAATACAACACCAGGGATGTACTTCTGAGGCTGTATAGGGCTCTGGTCAGACCCCATTTGGAGTATTGTGAGCAGTTTTGGGTCCCGTATCTAAGGAAGGAAGGAGTCCAGAGAAGGTTCACTCGGTTGATCCCGGATAGGGAGGGAGTTCCTCATGAGGGGAGGTTTGAGTAGGCCGGGGCCTGTACATTGGAAGGAGTCCAGAGAAGGTTCACTCGGTTGACCCCGGGTAGGGAGGGGGTTCCTCATGAGGGGAGGTTTGAGTAGGCCGGGGCCTGTACGTTGGAGTTTAGCAGAATGAGAGGCGGCCTGATTGAGACATATCGGATTCTCAGGGGGGCTTTGACAGGGTCGATGCTGAGAGGATGTTTCCTCCTGTGGGAGAGTCTGGGACCAGAGGGCAGAATCTCAGAGTCAGGGGGCCGCCCATTTCACACAGAGATGAGGAGGAATTTCTTCCCTAAGAGGGCAGTGAATCTGTGGAATTCTTCACCGCAGAGAGCTGTAGGGGCCGGGGCGTTAAGTATGTTCAAGGCTGAGAGACAGATTTATAATCAGTGCGGGGATCGAGGGTGATGGGGGCGAGGTGGGAAAGTGGGGAGGATGATCAGATTGGTCGCAATCCCATTGACTGACGGAGCAGACTCGATGGGCTGAATGGTCTACTTCTCCGCGTTACAGTCATCTTAACCTCCAACATGTTCTCAGCATCAGGTTTGTAGATGGGGCTTCAACATTTAAGGCAAATAGAAAGAGCTGGGACAATATAGCAAGGCTTCCGAGAGAGAGAGACAGAATTAACATCTCGAGTGATGTACCAAGGCAGGGATAGAATTGTGTCGGTGGCAGTTCCCCAGGATTTCACAAATAAATAGGGATGTGGGAGATTAAAATTTTATTACTAACACAGTATTAAAATATCTTTAACATCTTGCAAGAAAAATAGCTGCCAATTACCCCCTTAAACAATGCTAATCAAGACAGTGACACAACAGCCCTCAACTGCTATCTTTACTCCCAATCAAACAGCACAACCATCTCAGCTCTCAATCCACTTTTAAATGCAGTTAGCACTCAGGCAAACTTGCTTGAGAGATGTTCTGTGAGACTCTTTTCAGAGACAGACCTAAATCCTGTCAGAACAATGCAGGATCTCCAGCTGAGGTCTTCAGAAACTATCTCCATGGCTTGACTGCCAGGAACCCACTGAACAATCTGCTGACGCGCCCAGTACTCTCGCCCCTCCCAACATTTACATCAACGGCATAGGTTTAAAGATAAGGGATGAGGTCCTGAAACAGAATATAGGGAGTTAGGAAGGAAGTTGAGAAGTCAGACCTCACAAGGCGGTGATCTCAGGATTACTACCAGTGCCACGTGCGAGTCAGAGGAGGAACAGTTGGATATACCGGATCAATGTGTGGCTGAAGGGGTGGTGCGAGGGGGAGGGTGTTAGACTTCCTCCGGCCTTGGGGCCAGTTCTGGGGGAGGTGGGACCTGTACAAACTGGACGGGTTACACCTGGGCAGGACCGGGACCGGTCCCTCCCAACCCTCCTCCCTATCTCTGTAACCTCCTCCAGCCCCTCCAGCCCGGTGTACTTGGAGGAATATTTGCCAGAGCGGTTGGAGGGGGCTTAAACTAAAATGGCAGGGAGTCAGGGGAGGAGGAACGAAGGACAAAAACAAAAGACAGAAAGGGGAATAAGAAAAGTGATCGGCCGAGAAACCAAGGACCAGACTCAAATAGGGCCACGGGACAAGTGACAAAGACAAGTTTAAAGGCTTTGTGCCTCAGCAGGCAGAGCAATGCGTAATCGAGTGGATGGGCTAATCGTGCAAATAGACGCAAATGGGCATGATACAATCAGGATTACAGAGACATGGTTGCAAGGTGACCAGGGATGGGAACTGAATGTCTAGGGACGAAAAGGAAAAGGTGGTGGCTTGGCACTGCTGGATAAAGAGGAAATTAACACAATAAAGAGGAAAGTTAGCTCTGACAATGTGGAATCTTTAACAAAAACTGTTAGTGAAGGTTCTATATTGACCCCCAAACTGCAGTGGTGATGTTGGGAATAGTAAAAAGTCTGACAACACCAGGTTAAAGTCCAACAGGTTTGTTTAAACACGAGCTTCCGGAACGCAGCTCCTTCCTCAGGTGAATGGAGAGGTATGTTCCAGAAACATATATATAGACAAAGTCAAAAATGCCAGACAATGCTTAGAATGCGAGCATTTGCAGGTAAATCTTTACAGCTCCAGAGATAGGGGGTAACTCCAGATAAAGAGGTGTGAATTGTCTCAAGCCAGGACAGTTGGTAGGGTTTTGCAAGTCCAGGCCAGATGGTGGGGGGGGGGGGGGGGTGAATGTAATGCGACATGAATCCAAGATCCCGGTTGAGGCCGCACTCATGCGTGCGGAACTCGGCTATAAGTTTCTGCTCGGCGATTCTGCGTTGTCGCGCGTCCTGAAGACCGCCTTGGAGAACGCTTACCCGGAGATCATAGGCTGAATGCCCTTGACTGCTGAAGTGTTCCCCGACTGGAAGGGAACATTCCTGCCTGGTGATTGTCGCACAATGCCCGTTCATTCGTTGTCGCAGTGTCTGCATGGTCTTGCCAATGTACCACGCTTCGGGACATCCTTTCCTGCAGCGTATGAGGTAGACAACGTTGGCCAAGTCGCACGAGTATGTGCTGCGTACCTGGTGGGTGGTGTTCCCACGTGTAATGGTGGTATCCAAGTCGATGATCTGGCATGTCTTGCAGAGATTGCCCTGGCAGGGTTGTGTGGTGTCGTGGTCGCTGTTCTGAAGGCTGGGTAATTTGCTGCAAACAATGGTTTGTTTGAGGTTGCGCGGTTGTTTGAAGGCCAGTAGTGGGGGTGTGGGGATAACCTTGGCAAGATGTTCATCTTCATTGATGATGTGTTGAAGGCTGGAAGAAGATGTCGTAGTTTCTCCGCCCCAGGAAAGTACTGGACGACGAAGGGTACTCTGTCGGTGGTGTCCCATGTTTGTTTTCTGAGGAGGTCGGTGCGGTTTTTTGCTGTGGCGCATTGGAACTGTCGATCGATGAGTCGAGCGCCATATCCCGTTCGTACGAGGGCATCTTTCAGCATCTGTAGGTATCTGTTACGCTCCTCCTCATCTGAGCAGATCCTGTGTATACCGAGGGCTTGTCCATAGGGGATGGCTTCTTTAATGTGTTTCGGGTGGAAGGTGGAGAAGTGGAGCATGGTGTCATTGTGTCGTCGTTTCAGTGATTCTTCGCCTTCGGTCCAAAGGATAAAATGTCATCGATGTATCTGGTGTATAACGTCGGTTGAAGGTCCTGTGCGGTGAGGAGGTCTTGTTCAAACTTGTGCATGATGTTGGCATATTGAGGTGCGAATTTGGTCCCCATGGCTGTTCCGTGCAGATGTTGGGACCAGCATTAAACAGGAAATTAGAGACGTGCGATAAAGGAACATCTGTAATTATGGGTGATTTTAATCTGCATATCGATTGGGTGATTCAATTAAAAAATAATTAATTTGTGGGATGTGGGCGTCGCTGGTTAGGCCCAGCATTTATTGCCCATCCCGAGTTGCCCTTCAGAAAGTGGTGGGTGAGCTGCCTTCTTGAACCTCTGCAGTCCCCGAGGTGTAGGTACACCCACTGTGCTGTTAGGGAGGGAGTTCCAGGATGTTGCCCCAGCGACAGTGAAGGAACGGCCGATATATTTCCCAGTCAGGGTGGTCAGTGACTTGGAGGGGAACCTCCAGGTGGTGGGGTTCCTGGGTATCTGCTGCTCTTGTCCTTCTAGATGGTCATGGGTTTGGAAGATGCTGTCTAAGGGACCTTGGTGAGTTACTGCAGTGCATCTTGTAGACGGGACACACGGCTGCCGCTGTTCAGTGGGGGAGGGTTTGAATGTTTGTGCTAGGGGGAGCAATCAAGTGGGCTGCTTTGTCCTGGATGGTGTGGAGCTTCTCGAGTGTTGTTGGGAGCCGCACCCATCCAGGCAAGTGGAGAGGGTCCCATCACACTCCTGACTTGTGTCCTTGTAGATGGTGGACAGGCTTTGGGGGGAGTCAGGAGGTGAGTTACTCTCCGCCTCAAGCCTGGATATTGTCCAGGTTTTGCTGCATTTGGACATGGACGGCTTCAGTGTCTGAGGAGTTGTGAATGGGGCTGAACATTGTGCAGTCAGCAGCGAACATCCCCACTTATGACCTTATGATGGAGGGAGGCATTGATGAAGCAGCTGAAGATGGCTGGGTTGAGGACACTACCCTGAGGAACTCCTGCTGTGATGTCCTGGAGCTGAGATGATTGATCTCCAACCACCACAACCATCTCCCTTTGTGCCGGGAATGACTCCAACCAGCGGAGAGTTTTCCCCCCGATTCCCATTGACCAGTTTAGCGAGGAATCCTTGATGCCACACTCGGTCAAATGCTGCTTTGATATCAAAGGGCAGCCGCTCTCACCTCCCCTCTGGCATTCAGCTCTTTGTCCATGTTTGAACCAAGGCTGTAATGAGGTCAGGAGCTGAGTGACCCTGGCGGAACCCAAACTGAGCGACAGTGAGGTTATTGCTGAGTAAGTGCCACTTGATGGCCCTGTCAATGACCCCTTCCATCACTTTGCTGATGATGGAGAGCAGACTGATAGGGCGGTAATTGGCCGGGTTGGATTTGTCCTGTTTCTTGTGTCGAGTGTGGTGATCGGCCTGTGGGCAATACCATAGATGGATGGTGTGCGACCTCCAACCAGCAGATGGCGGTGCAGACACACCATGTGGTCTCAGGACCGTGGTCATGTGACCGGGGACTCCCACATAAGTGGAGACACATCCGGCCATTGGCAGATGGTTGCAGGAGATGGTAGTGAGACATACAGGTGATCAGTCGGTGCTGGGGGTAGTTCCAGAGGAGGATAAGGAGACTCCACGACAAGGAGACTCTGTAACAGATCACAGGAGACTCAATAAAGATCCTGGTTTGGACAAGTCAAGGTGGATTCCTTTGCAAGGAATAGAAGACCAAACACAACACACAGGACACACCTGGGCCACTTTCCGCATTGCCGGGTAGATGCCAGTGTTGTCGCTGTACTGGAACAGCTTGGCTCGGGGCGCGGCAAGTTCTGGAGCACAAGTCTTCATTACTATTGCCGGGATATTGTCAGGGTGAATAGCCTTTGCCGTATCCAGTGCCTTCAGCCGCTTCTTGATGTCACGTGGCGTGAATCGTATTGGCTGGAGGCTGACACGTGGAGGCGGTGATGGAATGTTCTTTGATTATGCTGATGTTGAATCTTGACGTGGCAGTGTTAACAAAAAACATGAGTTTTACAACAAAACTATTTCTTACCAACAGTACTCTGAATGGCTACTATAATGTCTAAGATTAACGCGGATTGAAATAATGGTCTCGCACTAATTTACACGAAGATAGGACAGAGTTACTCTGATATGCAACTGCAATCAACTCCTCACTTACACCTTCTGTGGAACACAGGGTGCGTCCTGGGCAGCACGGTAGCACAGTGGTTAGCTCTGTGACTTCACAGCGCCAGGGACCCAGGTTCGATTCCCGGCTTGGGTCACTGCCTGTGCGGAGTCTGCACGTTCTCCCCGTGTGTGCGTGGGTTTCCTCCGGGTGCTCCGGTTTCCTCCCACAGTCCAAAGACGTGCAGGTTAGGTGGATTGGCCGTGATAAATTGCCCCTCAGTGACCATAAAAAGGTTAGGAGGGGTTATTGGGTTACGAGGATAGGGTGGAAGTGAGGGCTTAATGGGTCGGTGCAGACTCGATGGGCCAAATGGCCTCCTTCTGCACCAGATGTTCAATGTGCCCGCATACTCACACCCCCTGGTGGTCGGATGCTGGAACTATAACAGTAAAACATAGAACTTATAATAGACATACAGATGATGATGATCTACGAACATTAGATACAGATGATTGTCTACCTATCATCACATCCTCCTTCCTTTCAAAATGATTTTGAATCATAATCATGTACATTCAAACTGTACAAATATACAGTGATTTTAGTCAGGTAAAACTGCCTGTTTATTGGTTCAATCGATCAGGCGATTGATGTTGATGAATTGAGTCTATCATGCTGTCTTCTAACCCTGGTGGAGCGTCGCAGTGCTT
This sequence comes from Scyliorhinus canicula, assembly GCF_902713615.1. Lineage (NCBI taxonomy): Eukaryota > Metazoa > Chordata > Chondrichthyes > Carcharhiniformes > Scyliorhinidae > Scyliorhinus > Scyliorhinus canicula. The sequence continues at coordinate 93,501,924 of NC_052165.1, read as the reverse complement.
GAGATGAAGACGGGGTAGTCTGGTTATTGTACGATAAGCTAACTTCCCATTGGTTGCTTCAATGTTCAGCGTTCCTGCCGCCGAGTGCGTCGTCTCAGGCGTACGAGGAGGAGGAACCCCCATCCTCCAGTCTTGATTGAAGAGTAATCGGTTGATTCACCTCGAGCTTCAGCAACGCACTGCGATTGCGTCGCAATATTGAGCCTTGATCCGGGAGAACGACAAAGGAGTTGGGAATCTGCCTGTCTGATGACTTTGGCAGTCATGGACCATTCCTGGTAGCGTCTCAACCGTGCCGGTATCGTCTGGTACCAAACGGTCCAACATTGAGCTGGAGCGGTTGTAGTTTGCGCGTTTGTTCTTTGCGTTATGGGCTTATCACGTAGTTTTTCCAGGAATGCTGGGAAGTGTTGTCCGTAGCTGAGCAGTTGAGCCGGAGCTGACCCACCACTCAGTGGTGTGGGACAGTACGCCAACAGCGCAGGATACGGCTCTCTGTGTGAAGCAATGGCCTTCTTGAGCGGAGCCTTAGTGATGTGGACCCCTTTTTCTGCTGACTCGTTGGATTGAGGACAGTGCGGACTGGAGGTGATGTGATTGAAATCCTACTTCCTGGTGAGATCTTGCCACTGCCAACTGTCAAAGCAGGGGCCGTTGTCGCTCATGACAATGTGCGGTCTTCCATGACGCGCAAAAAAACTTCTTTTGCGCCTCGGATCAATCTGGCAATCCTGGAAACTCGCCAGTTTCATTTCCTCCGGGTAGCTCGAGGAGGAATCAATTGGCGGCATGTATTCAGTGTCAACCAGGTAAAAGAAATCAACCCAACCCTCATCCATGGTTTCTTGAATAGCTCACTTTCAATCATGGGTTGCTTGCGTTGATGGTTCTGATAGCTTTGGCATGTTTCGTAGTGTTCCACTGTTTGTTCAATATCCCGATTGATCCTGGGCCAATTAACCGATTCTCTGGCCCGCCTCTTGCACTTCTCGATCCCCAAGTGCCCTTTGTGAACCTGCACGAGGATCACGTGCCGTAGTGATTGTGAAATAACTATTCTGGGTTTTTTCTGAGCACAGAGCCACTGATGTAGCTCAGTCCGTGGCCTGACATTCCTGAACTTGGAGCCTGAGTCTGTAGGCCGCCCTAGGTAGGCCGGCCCTGTCTCAATAAGCTGGACTACCTTCTGCAAGGTTTCATCTTTCTCTGTCTCAGCCTTTATCAATTTGGACTTGTTGTCCGATACAGGCAGTACCACGTGTTGAAGGCTCTGGAGCAGAGAAACTACGACATCTTCTTTGCAGCCTTCAACACGTCATTGATGAAGATGAACATCTTGCCAAGGTCATCCCCACAACTTGCCTTCGAATAACCGCGCAACCTCAAACCATTGTTTGCAGCAAATTACCCAGCCTTCAGAACAGCGACCACGACACCACACAACCCTGCCAGGGCAATCTCTGCAAGACGTGCCAGATCATCGACTTGGATACCACCATTACACGTGGAAACACCACCCACCAGGTACGCGGTACTTGTGCGACTCGGCCAACGTTGTCTACCTCATACGCTGCAGGAAAGGATGTCCCGAAGCGTGGTACATTGGCGAGACCATGCAGACACTGCGACAACGAATGAATGGACATCGTGCGACAATCGCCAGGCAGGAATGTTCCCTTCCAGTTGGGGAACACTTCAGCAGTCAAGGGCATTCAGCCTCTGATCTCCGGGTAAGCGTTCTCCAAGGCGGCCTTCAGGACACGCGACAACGCAGAATCGCCGAGCAGAAACTTATAGCTAAGTTCCGCACACATGAGTGCGGCCTCAACCGGGATCTTGGATTCATGTCGCATTACATCCACCCCCCACCATCTGGCCTGGACTTGCAAAATCCTACCAACTGTCCTGGCTTGAGACAATTCACACCTCTTTATCTGAAGTTACCCCCTAACTCTGGAGCTGTAAAGATTTACCTGCAAATGCTCGCATTCCAAGCATTGTCTGGCATCTCTGACTTTGTCTATATAAATGTTTCTGGAATCTACCTCTCCATTCACCTGAGGAAGGAGCAGTGCTCCGAAAGCTAGTGATTCGAAACACACCTGTTGGACTTTAACCTGGTTATTGTCAGACTTATTACATAGTGTCTCTGGAAAGGGCATCCAAAAGCGCTATGGATTTGCCCGGCAAATACACGAGCTCAAAGTCGTACCTCTGTAGCTGCATGATTAGCCTCTGGATTCGATATCAGCACGGTAGCACAGCGGTTAGCACAGTTGTTTCACAGCTCCAGGGTCCCAGGTTCGATTCCCGGCGTGGGTCACAGTCTGCACGTTCTCCCCATGTCAGCGTGGGTTTCCTTCCGGGTGCTCCGGTTTCCTCCCACAGTCCAAAGATGTGCGGGTTAGGCGGATTGGCCGTGATAAATTGCCCCTTAGTGTCCAAAAAAAGGTTAGGTGGGGTTACGGGGATAGGGTGGAGGTATGGGCTTAGGTAGGGTGCTCTTTCCGAGGGCCGGTGTAGATTCGATGGGCCGAATGGCCTCCTTCTGCGCTGTAAATTCTGTGATTCTATCTGGCACAAGTTTTTGCCGAATGCAGGGCATTTTCTCGGACCGTGCCCCTCCGGCACAAAATGTCCATTTTTAAAAATGGCCGCCCCTCGGACTGCGAGACAGCAAAATCGGCGTCGGTCGCGCCCCCGTTTCCCCCGCCACTTTCCCAGGTCTGGATCTCAGCCACCTGCTTTTGTGCAAGCCTTGCAGATTCTAATGGCGTCGGCTCGTTTTAACTCGCTTTCCCTCAGCAATCGCCCCCTTCATTTTATCACATCGTCAACCGTATTAGATTTGCTCTTTAATCACTCAATCATGGAGTTCTGGAAAATTGCAGGACTGCGCTTTGGGGCGAAGATCCGTGACAGAACAGACAAATATTTCTCCCGCTGGGGACCGGTTCGTGTCATTAGCAGCGCTATTTTTCCCCCATCCGAACCTTCTTGGAGACCAAGAGCCTGCAGGTAAAAAGTGACTGCGGCTTAAAGCCAGTCAGTTCGTATCGACATTACCAGTCGTGGGCAGTTGGCTGGGAGTCTTCAATGCTTCCATCTCGCTTCAACGATCCTGGTAGCATTTCGTTTTACAGCAGGTTTTGTCCGAGTCTGCGATTGTGTCTTCTTGCCGTACCTAACTTCCCCTAACTCTTCACTGTTCGACACCCACTCCCTGGTACCATGTAATGTTCTCCGATTCTGCTGATCATGGATCTTGACGTGGCAGTGTTAACAAAGAACATTAGACTTAATAACAAAACTATTTATTACTAACGCTACTCTAACGATGACTAAAATGGTGAAGATTAACACAGTTGGAAATAATGGTCTAACACTAACTTACACTAAGATAGTACAGAGTTACTCTAATATGCCACTGCTATCAATTCCTCACGAACACCTTGTTCTGGAATACATGGTGCGTCCGGGTTACGTCCCTGCATACTAACGCTGCCTGGTGGTCGGATGCTGGAACTATAACAGTAAAAAAAAAATAACATAATACACATACAGATGATGATGATCTACTCATATTATATACAGTAATAGCAGTAGGAGCCAGGCTCATGGCACCATGGCTGGCTCTGCTGCACAGAAGGGCGGGAAAAACACTGGCAGGGCTATAGTCATAGGGGATTCAATCGTAAGGGGAGTAGACGGGCATTTCTGTGGTCAAAAACGAGACTCCCGAATGGTATATTGCCTCCCGGATGATGGGTCAGGGATGTCTCCGATCGGCTGCAGCACATACTGAAGGGGGAGGGTGAACAGCCAGTTGTCGTGGTGCATATAGGCACCAACGATATAGGTAAAAAAACGGGATGAGGTCCTACAACTACAATCAGAATTTAGGGAGTTAGGAGATAAGTTAAAAAGTAGGACCTCAAAGGTAGTAATCTCAGGATTGCTACCAGTGCCACGAGACAGTCAGAGTAGAAATTCAAGAATAGTCAGAATGAATACGTGGCTTGAGAGATGGTGCAGGAGGGAGGGGGGTTCAGATTTTTTGGGGACATTGGAACCGGTTCTGGGGGTGGTGGGACCATTACAAATCGGATGGTCTACACTTGGGCAGGACTGGAACCAATGTCCTAGGGGGTGCTTTTTCTAACACTGTTGGGGAGGTTTTAAACTAATGTGGCAGGGGGATGGGAACCAGATTAGGAAGTTAGAGGTCAGTAAAGAGGCAGCAACTAAAGCCAGTAAGGTACGAGATAATAAACTTCATGTGACTAAGGGGAAGAGTCAACAAGGAAGAGATGATGAACGCAAAGGGACAGGTGGTCTGAGGTGCATTTGTTTTAATGCGAGAAGTGTAGCAGGTAAGGCAGATGAACTTAGGGCTTGGATTAGTACCTGGGAGTATGATGTTATCGGTATTACTGAGACTTGGTTGAGGGATGGGCAGGACTGGCAACTGAATATCCCAGGGTATAGATGCTTCAGGAGGGACAGAGAGGGAGGTAAAAGGGGTGGAGGAGTTGCATTACTGGTCAGAGATGATATAACAGCTGTGGTTAAGGAGGGCACGATGGAGGATTCGAGCACTGAGGCAATATGGATAGAGCTAAGAAATAGGAAGGGTGCAGTAACATTGTTGGGACTTTATTACAGGCCTCCCAAAAGCGAGCGTGAAGTAGAGGTACAAATATGTAGACAGATTATAGAAAAATGTAGGAGCAACAGGGTGGTCGTGATGGGAGATTTTAACTTCCCCAACATTGAATGGGACTCATGTAGTGTTGGAGGCGTAGATGGAGCAGAATTTGTAAGGAGCATCCAGGAGAGTTTTTTTTAGAGCAGTATGTAAATAGTCCAACTCGGGAAGGGGCCAGACTGGACCTGGTATTGGGGAATGATCCCAGCCAGGTGGTTGAAGTTTCAGTCGGTGATTACTTTGGGAATAGCGATCACAATTCCGTAAGTTTTAGAATACTCATGGACAAGGACAGGAGGGGTCCGAAAGGAAGAGTACTAAATTGGGGAAAGGCAGAGTATAACAAAATTCGGCAGGAGCTAGGGAATGTGGATTGGGAGCAGCTGTTTAAGGGTAAATCCACATTTGAAATGTGGGAGTCTTTTAAGGAAAGGTTGATTAGAGTGCAGGACAGACAGGTCCCTGTGAAAATGAGAGATAGGAATGGCAAGATTAGAGAACCATGGATGACGGGTGAAATTGTGAGACTAGCGAAGATGAAAAAGGAAGCATACATAAGATCGAGGCAACTCAAAACTGATGAAGCTTTGGAGGAATATCGGGAAAGTAGGATAAATCTCAAACGCGCAATAAAGAGGGCTAAAAGGGGTCATGAAATATCTTTGACTAACAGGGTTAAGGAAAATCCCAAAGCCTTTTATTCGTATATAAGGAGCAAGAGGGTAACTAGAGAAAGGATTGGCCGACTCAAAGACAAATTGGGAATTTATGCGTGGAGTCAGAGGAAATAGGTGAGATTCTTAATGAGTACTTTGCATCGGTATTCACCAAGGAGAGGATCATGACGAATGTTGAGGCTAGGGATGGATGTTTAAATACTCTAAGTCAAGTCGGCATAAGGAAGGGGGATGTTTTGGGTATTCTAAAAGGCATTAAGGTGGACAAGTCCCCAGGACCGTATGGGATCTATCCCAGGTTACTGAGGGAAGCAAGGGTCGAAATAGCTGGGGCCCTAACAGCTATCTATGCAGCATTCTTGAGCACGGGTGAGGTCCCGGAGGACTGGAGAATTGTTAATGTTGTCCCTTTGTTTAAGAAGGGTAGCAGGGATAATCCAGGGAATTATAGACCTGCGAGCTTGACGTCAGTGGTAGGCAAACTGTTGGAGAAGATACTGAGGGATAGGATCTATTCACATTTGGAAGAAAAGAGACTTATCAGTGATAGGCAGCATGGTTTTAGAACATAGAACAAAGAACAGTACAGCACAGAACAGGCCCTTCGGCCCTCAATGTTGTGCCGAGCCATGATCACCTTACTCAAACCCACGTATCCACCCTATACCCGTAACCCAACAACCCCCCCCCTTTACCTTACTTTTATTAGGACACTACGGGCAATTTAGCATGGCCAATCCACCTAACCCGCACATCTTTGGTCTGGGAAGGTCATGTCTTACAAACCTAATAGAATTCTTTAAGGAAGTGACAAAGTTAATTGATGAGGGAAGGGCTGTAGATGTCATATACATGGACTTCAGTAAGGAGTTTGATAAGGTTTCCCATGGCAGGTTGATGGCAAAAATGAAGTCGTATGGGGTTCAGGGTGTACTAGCTAGATGGATAACAGGAGACAGAGAGTAGTGGTGGAAGGGAGCGTCTCAAAATGGAGAAGGGTGACTAGTGGTGTTCCACAGGGATCCGTGCTCGGACCACTGTTGTTTGTGATATACATAAATGATCTGGACGAAGGGAGAAGTGGTCTGATTAGCAAGTTTGCAGATGATACTAAGACTGGTGGAGTTGCATATCGAGAGGGGAACTGTCAGAGAATACAGCAAAATATAGGTAGATTGGAGAGTTGTGCAGAGAAATGGCAGATGGAGTTCAATCCAGGCAAATGCGAGGTGATGCATTTTGGAAGATCCAATTCAAGAATGGACTATACGGTCAATAGAAGAGTCCTGGGGAAAATTGATGTACAGAGAGATTTGGGAGTTCAGGTCCATTGTACCCTGAAGGTGGCAACGCAGGTCGATAGAGTGGCCAAGAAGGCATACAGCATGCTTGCATTCATCGGACGGGGTATTGAGTACAAGAGTCGGCAGGTCATGTTACAGTTGTATAGGACTTTGGTTAGGCCACATTTGGAATACTGCGTGCTGTTCTGGTCGCCACATTACCAGAAGGCTGTGGATGCCTTGGAGAGGGTGCAGAGGAGGTTCACCAGGATGTTGCCTGGTATGGAGGGTGCTAGCTATGAAGAAAGGTTGAGTAGATCAGGATTGTTTTCGTTGGAAAGACGGAGGTTGAGGGGGGGGACCTGATTGAGGTCTACAAAATTATGAGAGGTATGGACAGGGTGGATAGCAACAAGCTTTTCCCAAGAGTGGGGGTGTCAGTTACAAGGGGGTCACGATTTCAAGGTGAGAGGGGGAAGGTTTCAGGGAGATGTGCGTGGAAAGTTTTTTACGCAGAGAGTGGTGGGTGCCTGGAACGCTTTGCCAGCGGAGGTGGTAGAGGCGGGCACGATAGCATCATTTAAGATGCACCCAGACAGATATATGAACGGGCGGGGAACAGAGGGAAGTAGATCCTTTGAAAATCGGCGACAGGTTTAGATAAAGGATCTGGATCGGCGCAGGCTGGGAGGGCCGAAGGGCCTGTTCCTGTGCTGTAATTTTCTTTGTTCTTTTGTTCTTTATCATTGCAGTGGCATAGTGGAATTGTCACAGGACTCGTGAAATCAGAGACCCAGAGTAATGCTCTGGCGACCCAGGTTCAAACCCCCCCCCCCCCCCCCCGCCCCGCCCCCACTGCAGGTGGTGATATTTCAATTCAATAAAAATCTGATATTGAAATGATGACTATGAATCCATTGTCGTAAAAACCCACCTCACTAATGTCCTTTAGCGAAGGAAATCTGCTGCCCTTGCCCGGTCTGGCCCACACGGGGCAATGTGGGGTTGCAGATTGCGGTGGAACACAATTCTGCTGCTGCTGATGGCCCACAGCGCCTCCTGGCTGCCCAGTCTGGAGTTGCTAGTTCAAAGTCTATTCCATCTCCGTTTCCCTGTCACCCCACCTAACCCGGATCTCTTTGGACACTGAGGGACAACGATTCATTGCCGATCCGCCTGACCTGTGGACTGTGGGAGGAAACCGGAGCACCCGGAGGGAACCCACGCAGACACGGGGGGGGGGGGGGGAAAGTGGAAACTCCACACAGACAGTGACCCAAGATCGGAATTGACCCCGGGTCCCAGGCACTGTGAGGCAGCAGTGCTAACCACTGTGCCGACGTGCCGCCTAGCGTGACTACTGAGCCACTCTTGGTGATGGACATTGAAGTCCCCCACCCAGAGTATATTCTGTGTCCTTGCCACCCTCAGTGCTTCCTCCAAGTGGCGTTCAACCTGGAGGGGGACTGATTCATCAGCTGATGGTGGGCGGCACGTGCCAATCAGCAGGAGGTTCCCTGGCCCATGTTTCACCTGAAGCCAGGAGACTTCAGAGTCCATGTTGAGGACTCCCAGGGCAACTTCTTCCCGGCTGTATCCCGCTGTGCCTCCGCCTCTGCTGGGTCTGTCCTGCCCCGTGAGACAGGACATACCCGGGGATGGTGTCTGGGACATTGTCTGTAAGGTATGATTCTGAGAGTATGACTATGTCAGGCTGTTGCTTGGCTAGTCTGTGAGACAGCTCTCCCAACTTTGGCACAAGCCCCCAAGAGTAGATTGCACAGTGGTTAGCACTGTTGCTTCACAGCGGCAGTGGCCCGGGTTCAATTCCGGCCTTGGGTCACTGCCCGTGAGGACAGTTCTCATCGTGTCTGCGTGGGTTCCCTCCGGGTGCTCCGGTTTCCTCCCACCGTCCACAGATGTGCTAAATTGCCCCTTAGTGTCCAAATGGGGTTACGGGGATAGGGTGGAGGTGTGGGGCTTAGGTAGGGTGCTCTTTCCAAGGGCCGGTGCAGACACATTGGGCTGAATGGCCCCCTTCTGCATTGTAGATACTATGATAACTATGTTGGTAAAGAGGACTTTGCGGGGTCGACAGTTGTCTTTTCTGGTGCCTGTGAGAGGGGAATGTGCAACGGGACCTGGGTGTCCTCGTACTCCAGTCGCTGAAGGTAAGCGTGCAGGTACAGCAGGCGGTCAAGGAGGCCAATGGTCTGTTGGCCTTCATAGCGAGAGGATTCGGAGTACAGGAGCAGGGATGTGTTGCTGAAAATATACAGGGCCTTGGTGAGGTCACACCTGGAGTACTGTGCGCAGTTTGGGTCTCCTTATCTGAGGAAGGATGTTCTTGCTCTCGAGGGAGAGCAGCGAAGGTTTACCAGACTGATTCCTGGGATGGCGGGGCTGACGTATGAGGAGGGATTGAATCGGTTAGGATTGTATTTGCTGGAGTTCAGAAGAATGAGGGGGGATCTCACAGAAACTATAAAACTCTAACAGGACTGGACAGGGTAGATGCAGGAAGGATGTTCCCGATGGTGGGGGGTGTCCAGAACCAGGGGTCACAGTCTGAGGATACGGGGTAGACCATTTAGGACAGAGATGAGGAGAAATGTCTTCACCCAGAGAGAGGTCGGCCTGTGGAATTCGGTACCACAGGAAGTAGTTGAGGCCAAAACATTGAATGTTTCCAAGAAGCAGTTGGATATCGCACTTAGGGTGAAGAGGGTCAATGGATATGGGGTAATGTGGGATTAGGCTGTGGAGTTGGACGATCAGCCATGATCCATAATGAATGGCGGAGCAGCCTCGAAGGGCCGAATGGCCTCCTTCTGCTCCCATTTTCTATGTTTCTGTATTACCGTACCAAGCTGAAACACAACGGGGTGAAGTCTCCGTTCCGCCGACAGTGTACCACCGCCCGGAGGTATCCCAGCGGTCAGCGGTGTGGGGTGGCTGCAATGGGAACTCCCATTGGCCAAGGCGGCGGGGGGGGGGGGGGGGGGGGGGGGGGGATTGGAGAATCCTGCTGCCAGTGGTGGCATACCGCCGAGGAACACTCGGCTGGGGAGGCAGAGAATTCACCCCAATGGATGACCCCACAGGGAATCCGCTTCCTATAAACAAGAGCCCAAACTTTTACGACGCTTTAATTACACCCCCGGCTCCCAAAAAGCCGAGCTGTCTTACCAACCAGTAATTTGAAGAGAAAAAAAAACGTGGCTTCAGCAGTCAAACACGCGAGCCCTGGCTTTTAACCCTTGCTGCACCAAAAACCTATATTACAGTCTGTGATCACAGCGCATACCAATGGCGGCCAGAAGGAGCGCCTCTGGTCGCCCATGTCATGTACCGAACTCTGGAGAGACTGTTGACTTTAGGATCAGTGTGAGCAGTTAGGGGGAAAGCGTGTTACTGATGGAGGAAGATGTAGACGGGATGGTCAAATGGGCAGAAAAGTGGCGGATGGAATTTGACCCTGAAAAGTGTGAGGTGATCCACTTTGGAAGGAGGAATGTGACCAGGAAGTATTCAATGAATGGCCTGACAGCGGGAAGCTCCGAGGAACATGGGGACATTGGCCTGTTTGTCTATAGATCTCTGAATACAGAAGGGCAGGTTAATAGGGGGTGGAAAAGGAACATGGGACACTTGTCTTTATCAATCGGGGCATAGATTACAAAAGCAGGGAGGTCATGTTGGAGTTGGAGAACTTTGGTGAGGCCACAGCAGGAACTGTGTGTAATTCCGGTCACCACATTATAGGAAGGATGTGATTGTACTGGAGGGGGTGCAGAGGGGATTCACCAGGATGGTGCCTGGGATGGAACGTTTCAGTTGTGAAGAGAGGTTGGATAGGCTTGGGCTGTTTTCACTGGAGCAGAGAAGGCTGAGGGGCGACCTGATCGAGGTGGACAGGATAATGGAATCATAGAATTTACAGTGCAGAAGGAGGCCATTCGGCCCATCGAGTCTGCACCGGCTCTTGGAAAGAGCACCCTACCCAAGGTCAACACCTCCACCCCTATCCCCATAACCCAATAACCCCACCCAACACTGAGGGAAATTTTGGACACTAAGGACAATTGATCATGGCCAATCCACCTAACCAGCGCATCTTTGGACTGCGGGAGGAAACCGGAGCACCCGGAGGAAACCCACGCACAGGGAGACGGTGCAGACTCCGCACAGTCACCCAAGCCGGGAATCGAACCTGGGATCCTGGAGCTGTGAAGCAATTGTGCTAACCACTGTGCTACCGTGCTGCCCAATTTTATGAGGGGCATGGACAGGGTGGATGGGGAGCAGCTGTTCCCCCTCAGTTGAAGGGTCGGTACGAGGGGGACACAAGTTCAAGGTGAGGGGCGGGAGGTTTAGGAGGGATTTGAGGAACGATTATTCACCCAGAGGGTGGTGAGGGTCTGGAACGCACGGCCTGGGAGGGTGGGTAGAGGCGAGTTGCCTCACATCCTTTAAAAAAGTACCTGGATGAGCACTCGGCACGTCTTAACACTCGAGGCTCTGGGCCGGGTCTGGCCAATGGGGTTAGGAAGGCAGGTCAGGTGTTTCACGTGTGCTGGTCCAGACTCGACGGGCTGAATGGCCTCTTCTGCACTGTATTAGTCCGTGATTCTGTGACTCTGTGATTCTATAATGTAACTCCACGATTTAAAAAGGGTGAGGGGTAGAGGGAAAACAGGGAATTGTAGACGAGTCAGCTGACGTCGGTAGTGGGGAAATCCATTATCAAAGACTTTATAGCTGAGCACTTGGGAAACAGTGGCAGGGTAGGACGTGGATTTATGAAGGGGAATTCCTGCTTGACAAATCTACCGGAATTCTTCGAGGATGTAACTAGTAGAGTAGATGAGGGGGAGCCAGTCGATGTGATATATTCGGACTTTCAGAAGGATTTTGACAAAGTCCCAGAAAAGAGATTATTGTGCAAAATTAAAGCGCATGGGATTGGGGGCAGTGTATTGAGATGGATAGGAAACTGGTTGGCAGACAGCAAACACAGAGGAGTAATTAACGCGTCTTGTTCCAATTGACAGGCAGTGACTAGTGAGGTACCACAGGGATCGGTGCTGGGACCCCAGCTAGTCACAATATATATATTCATGATTTAGATGAGGGAACTAAATGTCATATCTCCAAATTTGCAGATGACACCATGTTGGGAGGGAGGGTGAGCTGTGAGGAGGATGCAGAGATCCTTCCGTGTGATTTGGACAAGTTGAGTGAGTGGGCGAATGAATGGCAGATGCAGTATAATCTGGATAAATGCGAGATTCTCCACTTTGGTCGCAAAAATGAGAAGGTAGACTATTATCTGAAAGGCCATAAATTAGGAGAGGGGAATGTGCAAAGAGACATGGGTGTCCTCGTACACCAGTCGCTGAAGGTAAGCAGGCAGGGGCAGCAGGCGGTCAAGAAGGCCAATGGTATGTTGGCCATCATAGCGAGAGGATTCGGAGTACAGGAGCAGGGATGTGTTGCTGCAAATATACAGGGCCTTGGTGAGGCCACAGCTGGAGTATTGTGCGCAGTTTTGGTCTCCTTATCTGAGGAAGGATGTTCTTGCTCTTGAGGGAGAGCAGGGAAGGTTTACCAGACTGATTCCTGGGATGGCGGGGCTGACGTAGGAGGAGAGATTGAATCGGATAGGGATTGTATTCGCTGGAGTTCCGAAGAATAGGGTGGGTCGATGTCATAGAAACCGATAAAACTCTAACAGGACTGGACAGGGTAGGTGCAGGAAGGATGTTCCCGATCTGGTGCTGTTGGCATCTCCAGTAACGGGTCCATCCCGGTATTCTCTGGGGCCTCCGTCGTGCTCCACCTAGAGGAATAGCTGACAGCGGGTTTGACTTGTAGTTTCGGGAAACGGGAAACGGGCGCTGCAGTGGGAGAGAGGGGGGGGGGGTACGGAAGGTGTCCAACGTGGTTTTCTGACAGTTGTACCGCTCTCCGGGGGGGGGGGCGCTGAATGCCCACTGGGAACTTAGTGCCAGGGCGGTATGGGTGATGTGTTCCCCCCCCCCCCCACCCACTAGGTACCCTCCGGCCTAAGCCGACCCATCAACACGGTGGCCGCGCTCTGTGGCAGACAGTGCCACCTCGTTGGCCCTCGATTACCGATCCCGACCCTGGCGAATCCAACACCATTTATTATTGGAATCGCTGGTGTTCCGCATGGCACCCGTGTTCGCACATTAACGGGGACTAAATCATTCTGGGCGCGGCGCAAATTCTGCGGCGGTAAAGGTTCAACGATTCACCGTCTGTTCTGGTGGTGATACCTCGCCTGTAGTCAGTGTCTGTTCTGGTGGTGATACCTCGCCTGTAGTCAGTGTCTGTTCTGGTGGTGATACCTCGCCTGTAGTCAGTGTACCTTCTGGTGGTGATACCTCGCCTGTAGTCAGTGTCTGTTCTGGTGGTGATATCGCGCCTGTAGCCAGTGTCTGTTCTGGTGGTGATATCTCGCCTGTAGCCAGTGTCTGTTCTGGTGGTGATACCTCGCCTGTAGTCAGTGTCTGTTCTGGTGGTGATATCGCGCCTGTAGTCAGTGTCTGTTCTGGTGGTGATATCTCGCCTGTAGCCAGTGTCTGTTCTGGTGGTGATATCTCGCCTGTAGTCAGTGTCTCTTCTGGTGGCGATATCTCGCCTGTAGTCAGTGTCTGTTCTGGTGGTGATATCTCGCCTGTAGTCAGTGTCTCTTCTGGTGGCGATATCTCGCCTGTAGTCAGTGTCTCTTCTGGTGGTGATACCTCGCCTGTAGTCAGTGTCTGTTCTGGTGGTGATACCTCGCCTGTAGTCAGTGTCTGTTCTGGTGGTAATACCTCGCCTGTAGTCAGTGTCTCTTCTGGTGGTGATATCTCGCCTGTAGTCAGTGTCTGTTCTGGTGGTGATATCTCGCCTGTAGTCAGTGTCTGTTCTGGTGGTGATATCTCGCCTGTTGTCAGTGTCTGTTCTGGTGGTGATACCTCGCCTGTAGTCAGTGTCTGTTCTGGTGGTGATATCTCGCCTGTAGTCAGTGTCTGTTCTGGTGGTGATATCTCGCCTGTAGTCAGTGTCTGTTCTGGTGGTGATATCTCGCCTGTAGTCAGTGTCTGTTCTGGTGGTGATATCTCGCCTGTAGTCAGTGTCTGTTCTGGTGGTGATATCTCGCCTGTAGTCAGTGTCTGTTCTGGTGGTGATATCTCGCCTGTAGTCAGTGTCTGCTCTGGCGGTGATATCTCGCCTGTAGTCAGTAAATGATGACGTGCTGACCCTCATACAATCAGATCTCGGAGCAGAAAGCCCCACTGGGCCCATTGGCTGTTCTTCATCATTCAATGAGTTTATGACTGATCTGATGTGACGATCCTCTCTCCCACTTTCCCACCTCACCCCCATCACCCTCGATCCCCGCACTGATTATAAATCTCTCTCTCAGCCTTGAACATACTTAACGCCCCGGCCCCTACAGCTCTCTGCGGTGAAGAATTCCACAGATTCACTGCCCTCTGAGGGAAGGAATTCCTCCTCATCTGTGTGTGAAATGGGTGGCCTCCTGACTCTGACATTCTACCCTCTGGTCCCAGACTCTCCCTATTTTCCTTCTCCTCGTCGGCCCTGACACAGCATTCACGACAGTGCCGTGCTGTCCCCCCTGTAGGGCTTGATCCTATGGGGACTGTTGACACCGTCGTTTATGACGGCGTCAACACCTAGCCTCAGGATCAGAGAATCCCGCCCCTTATCTTTGACTGTCCAGTCCCTACATCTGAACATTCATCACTTTGCCCTTAGCCCGAATTGAAAACTTTATTTTGTTTTGGGCTTACCGTAATCCCTTTCCAAATGGAGCTGCACTGTGATCACTACTGCCGAGATGCTCCCCCAACCTCATTCATCTCCCCACCACCTGCCCGGCATGGTGCGTTCCAGTTAATTAGTCCCCGAAACGCAGAACAAAGTGATGGACAAATATCTTGTGAGAGTTGTAATGTCTACGAGCCAGAATACTTAACCCCCTCTCTGTCTTTTGCAGGATTCAAGTCATCGTCCTAAACATGACGATGGTGCGACGCCCACCGCCCAGCCCCCTCACGATCCCCTGAGGACCAATTCGCTCATCGAAAGTTACTATTACATTCGGAAGCAGATCACGATCAGCGAGGAGACGAAGGATGTCAGGACGGAACAAGAATCGACCATCGAGCCCGACGCCCTGGCCGCCCCTGAAGTCGAGCGGGTGCCGGAGTTGGATGCGTCGCCGGAGTCCCTGAGCGGCGAAGATGCAGCCGGACAGGTGGAACCTGACAGGGGGATGCCGGATACCCCTTCCACCATGGCCAAGGGGGGGTCCATCCCTTCCTCGCTGCCCTCCCCACCTCATGGGCCCACTGCCACCATGTTGGACGCGGAGAAGCAGGCGGTGGCAGCCACGGGGCGAGGAGCACAACCAGCCGCCCCACATCTACCAAAACCTACCCAGTACAGCCCCGAGACCATGTCCCGACCCCGGCCCAGCCCGCCACAGAGGAACACGCCACGCAGGCCGGGTGGATCCCCGGCCCTGAACCGCAGGGCACCGGCCGTGCGCATGCCGGCGACCGAAGACCTCAAGGATCGCCGCCCCTTCCGGACCGAGACAGGACAAGAAGCTGCGGGAAGATCCCACTCGGGAGGATCCGCTTTCCTTGGACTGGCCAGCGGCCGGGCGGACGGAGGGGCTCCCGAAATCCTCGCCTGGCTGGCGGAACGGCCGGGACTGAGCGAGGTGCCCCCGCCGCGGGCCGCCGAGCCCACGCCGGCCCGGCCGAGGCGGCTGACCATCGGCGCTCTGCGGACCTGCCCGCCCGCCACTCCCCAGCCCTCGCCGACGCGCGACCGCGTCCGCGCGCCGACGAACCATCCAAGGCTGGCTGATCCCTGAGCTAGCCCCCGGCCCCGGGAGAATCAGGCGCGGCCCTCGGGCGGACCCTGGACGCGGCGGAGGACCAGAGCGCGGCCTGGGAGCAGATCCTGACCATCTACAGCCAGGACGAGACGGAATCCACTCCGCCGGTGCCTCCCCCGCCGGCTGAGGACGAGATGGCTGGGGCCCTGGGGCAGGTTAAGCGATTGTGTCCCGCCCAGACGGCGCTCCCTACGATCAGCTGCCAGTTCGGTGGAGGGGGAATTCCCCTGGAAACCAGGCCCCGGCGGGGGTGGGAGGAAGGATTCTTTGGGGGCGAGCTGAGCGCCCCGGCCCTCGTCCGATGAGAAGTCGGCCTGGGCGAGATCCTGACCATCTACACCCGGGAGGAGAAGTCTGCGGGTCAGGTGCCCGTCGAGTCCTCGACGGATGAACACTCCGTGTGGGGGCGGGTGCTGACCGGTTGGACAACTGGGACGAGACCCCCCCGTTCGGCGCCCCCCGATTCATCCTCCGCGGAGGAGAAGAGCGCGTGGCGCGATGGCTTACTGCTCGACGGCTGGGGGGGGCTCGGCATTATTTGGGGGGCTCTTGCCCCTCCCCCCGAGAAGGAGGAGAAGGAGTGGGGGGAAGTGGCGTCGGAGGGCGGGCTGAGGCCTGGCGGGGGGACCCCCGGCCTGAGGCCACAGGAGCAGGAGTACGGTCCCGGCCCCCTTGGGACGCGCATCTTCTGTACGGACCCCGCTCGGCCCCGGATGATTGGGACGTCAGGGTCCGGCGCCGGGAAGAAGAGAACCCCGCTTGGGAAATCCGTGACGCGGACGACTGGCGGCTGAGGGCCTCGCCTCTCCCGGTGGCCGCCCACCTGCGAAGGAGAAGCCGGGTGAGGAAGAGACCCGGGCAAGAGGCACAACAGCTCAGCATGGATCGCCACCCCGAAACTGCCCCTCGATGAGCTCACTGCCTCGGACAAGACCCTGTCAATGGAGTCCTTCTGCCCTCCGATCAGGCCCTGACGATAGAGGGGGTGACGCCTCCGACGCTGACCTGGCGGCCATGCTGGTGGGACCTTCGGCCGGGCCGTCCAGCCCGCGGGTGCTCTCACACCCTCAGATGAGTGCCCTCACAATCGAGGCGCTGTCCACTCAGACCAGGCCCTCCAGTGGGCGCAGTTCAGCCCCTCCAAACGGCCCTGCTGGCTCCCCGGGACCTGTGCTCTGCCCAAACTCATTCTGATGACGGGGAGGAGCCTTGGCGCACCAACTCGAACCGACGGCCGGGTCTCAAAGTCGGCACCCACGCTGACAGAGGATCAAATACCAGCCAAACATCAGATGGAGATGGCATTCAAAATCCCAGCAGAACGACACTGACCACAGGCGAGAGATCACCAATATAACATACACTGACTACAGGCGAGAGATCACCAATAAACAGACACTGACTACGCAGAGATCACCAATAGACAGCACGGACTACAGGCAGAAGATCACCATAGACAACACTGACTACAGCGAGAGTCACCAATAGACAAAAACTGACTACAGCGAGAGATCACCAATAGAACAGACACTGACTACAGGCGAGAAGATCACCCATAGAACAGACACTGACTACAGGCGAGAGATCACCAAGAGGAACAGACCTGGCTACAGCAAGATATCACCATAGAACAGACACTGACTACAGGTCAGATATCCCACCAGAACATACACTGACAACAGGTCAGATATCACCAAATAACAGACACGGACTACAGACCGATATCAACCAGAGAACAGACACTTACTACAGGGCGAGATATCACCACCAGAACAGACACTGACTACAGGCTAGATATCACCACCAGAACAGACACGGACAACAGGCGATAGTCACCATAGAACAGACACTGACCTACAGGTCAGATATCACCACCAGAAACAGACACCTGACTACAGCGAGAGATCACCAATAGAACAGACACTGACGACAGGTGAGAGATCACCACCAGAACGACACTGACCTACAGGCGAGGAGATCCACAATAGAACAGACACTGAATACAGGCGAGAGATCACCAATAGAACAGACACTGACTACAGGCGAGAGATCACCAATAGAACAGACACTGACTACAGGCGAGAGATCACCAATAGAACAGACACTGACTACAGGCGAGAGATCACCAATAGAACAGACACTGACTACAGTGCTAGATATCACCAATAGAACAGACACTGACTACAGGCGAGAGATCACCAATAGAACAGACACTGACTACAGGCGAGAGATCACCAATAGAACAGACACTGACTACAGGCGAGAGATCACCACCAGAACAGTCACTGGCTACAGGTGAGATATCATCATAGAAACAGACACTGACTACAGGTGAGATATCATCAATAGAACAGACACTGACTACAGGCGAGATATCACCACCAGAACAGTCACTGGCTACAGGTGAGATATCATCAATAGAACAGACACTGACTACAGGAGAGATATCATCAATAGAAGAGACACTGACTACAGGTGAGATATCATCAATAGAACAGACACTGACTACAGGAGAGATATCATCAATAGAACAGACACTGACTACAGGTGAGATATCATCAATAGAACAGACACTGACTACAGGCGAGATATCACCACCAGAACAGTCACTGGCTACAGGTGAGATATCACCAATAGAACAGACACTGGCTGCAGGTCAGATATCAGCACCAGAACAGAAACTGACAACAGACAAGATGTCACCAACAGAACAGACACTGACTACAGGCGAGATATCACCACGAGAACAGACACTGACTACAGGTCATATATCACCACCAGAACAGACACTGACAACAGGCGAGATATCACCAAGAGAACAGACACTGACTACAGGCGAGATATCACCACCAGAACAGACACTGACTACAGGCGAGATATCACTGCCAGAACAGACACTGACAACAGGCGAGATATCACCAATAGAACAGACACTGACTACAGGTCAGATATCACCACCAGAACATACACTGACTACAGGCGAGATATCACCAAGAGAACAGACACTGACTACAGGTGATATATCACCACCAGAACAACACTGACACAGGCGAGATATTACCAAGAGAACAGACACTGACTACAGGTGAGATATCACCAAGAGAACAGACACTGACACAGGCAGATATCACCACCAGATCATACACTGACTACAGGCGATATCACCACCAGAACAGACACTGACAACAGGTGAGATATCACCAATAGAACAGACACTGACTACAGGTCAGATATCACCACCAGAACATACACTGACGACAGGCGAGATAACACTGACGACAGGCGAGATATCACCAAGAGAACAGACACTGACTACAGGTGAGATATCAC
Source organism: Scyliorhinus canicula (assembly GCF_902713615.1). NCBI lineage: Eukaryota > Metazoa > Chordata > Chondrichthyes > Carcharhiniformes > Scyliorhinidae > Scyliorhinus > Scyliorhinus canicula. The sequence continues at coordinate 93,482,979 of NC_052165.1, read as the reverse complement.
CACCAGAACAGACACTGACAACAGGCGAGATATTACCAAGAGAACATACACTGACTACAGGCGAGATATCACCAAGAGAACAGACACTGACTACAGGTGAGATATCACCAACAGAACAGACACTGACTACAGGCGAGATATCACCACGAGAACAGACACTGACTACAGGTCCAGATGTCACCAATCAAACAGACACTGGACTACAGGTGAGATATCACCAAGAGAAGAGACACTGTCTACAGGTCAGATGTCACCACTCAACAGACATTGACAAACAGGTCAGATATCACCACCAGAACAGACACTGACCACAGATCAGATATCACCACCAGAACAGACACTGGCTACAGGTGAGATATCATCAATAGAACAGACACTGACTACAGGCGAGATATCACCACGAGAAACAGACACTGGACTACAGGTGAGATACACCAAGAGAAGAGACACTGACAACAGGTCAGATATCACCACCAGAACAGACACTGACTACAGGTCAGATATCACCACCAGAACAGACACTGACTACAGGCGAGGTATCACCAAGAGAACAGACACTTACTACAGGTGAGATATCACCACCAGAACAGACACTGACAACAGGCGAGATATCACCAATAGAACAGACACTGACCACAGGTCAGATATCACCACCAGAACAGACACTGACTACAGGCGAGATATCACCAAGAGAACAGACACTGACTACAGGTGAGATATCACAACCAGAAACAGACCACTGACAACAGGCGAGATATCACCAAGAGAACAGACACTGACTACAGACGAGATATCACCCACCAGAACAGACACTGACTACAGGGAAGATATCACCACCAGAACAGAAACTGACAACAGAGAGATGTCACCAAGAGAACAGACACTGACTAAAGGTGAGATACAACCAAGAGAACAGACACTGACTACAGGGGAGATATCACCACCAGAACAGACACTGACTACAGGCGGAGATATCACCACCAGAACAGACACTGACTACAGGCGAGATATCACCATAGAACAGACACTGACAACAGGCGAGATATCACCAACAGAACAGACACTGACTACAGACGAGATATCACCACCAGAACAGACACTGACTACAGGCGAGATATCACCAAGAAAACAGGACACTGACGACAGGCGAGATATCACCACCAGAACAGACACTGACTACAGGCGCGATATCACCAACAGAACGAGCACGGACTACAGATGAGATATCACCAAGAGAACAGATACTGACTACAGACGACATATCACCACCAGAACAGACACTGACTACAGGTGAGATATCACCACCAGAACAGACACTGACTACAGGCGCGATATCACCAATAGAACAGTCACTGACTACAGGTGAGATATCACCACCAGAACAGACACTGACTACAGGCGCGATATCAGCAATAGAACAGACACTGACTACAGGTGAGATATCACCACCAGAACAGACACTGACTACAGGTGCGATATCACCAATAGAACAGACACTGACTACAGGCGCGATATCACCAATAGAACAGACACTGACTACAGGTGAGATATCACCACCAGAACAGACACTGATTACAGGCGAGATATCACCAGAGAACAGTACTGACTACAGGTGAGATATCACCACCAGAACAGACACTGACTATAGTGGATATCACCACAGAACAGACACTGACTACAAGGCGCGATATCACCAAGAGAACAGACACTGACAACAGGCGAGATATCACCATAGAACAGACACTGACGACAGGCGAGATATCACCAATAGAACAGACACTGACTACAGGCGAGATATCACCAATAGAACAGACACTGACTACAGGCGAGATATCACCAATAAAACAGGACACTGACTACAGGCGAGGTATCACCAATAGAACAGACACTGACTACAGACAGATATCACCAAGAGATGAGACACTGACTACAGGCGAGATATCACCAAGAGATGAGGACACTGACTACAGGCGAGTGTTCACCAACAGAATGGACACTGACTACAGGTGAGATATCACACCAGAACAGACGCTCACTATAGATCACATATCCCCAAGAGACATACACTGATGACAGATAAGATATCACAATTTGAACTGACTATTCTACAATGATGCAATGCAATTGACATTAGCGACAGACAAGACATCACCATCAGAAGACAACCTGAATTAAGTGAGACTTCATCTTCATCATCATTTTCGTCATCATCATCATCATCATCATCGGCACACACATTGACAACAGGTGAGATATCACTAGGAGAACAGGCACTGACGACAGGCGAGATATCACCACCAGAACAGACACTGACGACAGGTGAGATATCACCACCAGAACCAGTCACGGGACTACAGGTGAGATATCACCACCAGAACAGACACTGACTACAGGCGAGATATCACCACCAGAAACAGACACTGACTACAGGCGAATATCACCACCAGAACAGACACTGACTACAGACGACATATCACCACCAGAACAGACACTGACTACAGGCGAGATATCACCACCAGAACAGACACTGACTACAGGCGAGATATCACCAATAGAACAGACACTGATTACAGGCGAGATATCACCAATAGAACAGACACTGACGACAGGCGAGATATCACTAACAGAACACACCTGACTACAGGTGAGATATCACCAACAGAACGGACACTGCTACAGGCGAGATACACCAACAGAACGGACACTGACTACAGGCGGATATCACCACGAGACCAGACACTGACTACGGCGAGATATCACCAATAGAACAGACACTGATTACAGGCGAGATATCACCAATAGAACAGACACTGACGACAGGCGAGATATCACTAACGAAACACACACTGACTACAGGTGAGATACTCCCAACAGAACGACACTGACTACAGGCGAGATACCACCAACAGAACGGACACTGACTACAAGCGAGATATCCCACGAGACCAGACACTGACTACAGGCGAGTTTTCACCAACAGAACGGACACTGACTACAGGTGAGATATCACCACCAGAACAGACACTGATTACAGGCGAGATATCACTACAGAACACACACTGACTACAGGCGAGATATCACCTCGAGAAGAGACACTGACTAGTGGTGAGATATCACCAACAGAATGGACACTGACTCCAGGTGAGATATCACCATCAGAACAGGCATTGACTACAGGCGAGATATCACCACGAGAAGAGAGATTGACTCGAGATGAGATATCAACACCAGAAGACACACTGACTACAGACGAGATATCATCAATAGAACAGTCACTGACTAGAGGTGAGGTATCACCAACAGAATGGACACTGACTCCACGTGAGATATCACCAATAGAACAGACACTGACTACAGACGAGATATCACCAAGAGAACAGACACTGACTACAGGTCAGATATCCCCAAGAGAACAGACACTGACTACAGGCGAGAGATCACCACCAGAACAGACACTGACTACAGGCGAGATATCACCATTGAAAGACACTGACTACAGGCGAGATCACCACCAGAACAGACACAGACGACAGGCGAGATATCACCTCCGGAACAGACACTGACGACAGGCGAGATATCACCTCCGGAACAGACACTGACAACAGGCGAGATATCACCTCTGGAACAGACACTGACTACAGGTGAGATATCACCACGAGAACAGACACTGACTACAGGTGAGATATCTCCTTCAGTACAGTCTGTTGTGTGCAGGTGAAATCATTGGACACAAAACTGATGCCAAACTACAGCAGAGTTTAACGCAGCCGCAACAGACACTGACTACAGGCGAGATATCACCAAGAGAACAGACACTGACTACAGGCGAGATATCACCAAGAGAACAGACACTGACTACAGGCGAGATATCACCACGAGAACAGACACTGACGACAGGCGAGATATCACCAGGAGAACAGACACTGACTACAGGTCAGATATCCCCAAGAGAACAGACACTGACTACAGGCGAGATATCACCAATTGAACAGACACTGACTACAGGCGAGAGATCACCACCAGAACAGACACTGACGACAGGCGAGAATCACCTCCGGAACAGACACTGACGACAGGCGAGATATCACCAATTGAAAAGACACAAACTACAGGAGAGATATCACGACGAGAACAGACACTGACTACAGGCGAGATATCACCTCCGGACAGACACTGACGACAGGCGAGATATCACCTCCGGAACAGACACCTGACTACAGGCGAGATATCACCTCTGGAACAGACACTGACTACAGGTGAGATATCACCACGAGAACAGACACTGACTACAGGTGAGATATCTCCATCAGTACAGTCTGTGTGTGCAGGTGAATCATTGGACACAAAAACTGATGCCAACAGCAGAGGTTAACGCAGCCGCAACAGACACTGACTACAGGCGAGATATCACCACGAGAACAGACACTGACTACAGGCGAGATATCACCAGGAGAACAGACACTGACTACAGCGAGATATCACCACGAGAACAGACACTGACGACAGGCGAGATATCACCAGGAGAACAGACACTGACTACAGGCGAGATATCACCAAGAGAACAGACACTGACTACAGGCGAGATATCACCAAGAGAACAGACACTGACTACAGGCGAGGTATCAACACCAGAACAGACACTGACTACAGGCGAGATATCACCAGGAGAACAGACACTGACTACAGGCGAGATATCACCACCAGAACAACACTGACTACAGGCGAGATATCACCAGGAGAACAGACACTGTCTACAGGTGAGATTCACCAGGAGAACAGACACTGCTACAGGCGTGATATCACCAGAGAACAGACACTGACTACAGGCGAGATATCACCAAGAGACATACACTGACGACAGGCGTAGATATCACCAGAGAACAGACACTGACTATAGGCGAGATATCCCAAGAGAACAACACTGACGACAGTTGAGATATCACCACCAGAACAGACACTGACTACAGGCGAGATATCACCAAGAGAACAGACACTGACTACAGGCGAGATATCACCAAGAGAACAGACACTGACTACAGGCGAGATATCACCAGGAGAACAGACACTGACTACAGGCGAGATATCACCAAGAGAACAGACACTGACTACAGGCGAGATATCACCAGGAGAACAGACAACTGACTACAGGCGATATATCACCACCAGAACAGGCACTGACTTCAGGTGAGATGTCACCAGAACAGACACTGACTACAGGTGAGATATCACCATCAGATCAGACTACAGCTGAAATATTACCGCCAGAAACAGACACTGACTTCAGGTGAAATATCACCATCAGAACAGACACTGACTACAGGCGAGATATCACCACAAGAACAGACACTGACTACAGGCGAGATATCACCACAAGAACAGACACTGACTTCAGGTGAGATGTCCACCAGAACAGGCACTGACTACAGCGAGATATCACCACCAGAACAGGCCACTGACTTCAGGTGAAATGTCACCAGAACGGCACTGACTACAGGCGAGATATCACCACCAGAACAGACACTGATTCAGGTGAGATATCACCACCAGAACAGACACTGACTTCAGGTGAGATATCACCAGAACAGGACACTGACTACAGGCGAGATATCACCATCAGATCAGACTACAGCTGAAATATTACCGCCAGAACAGACACTGACTACAGGTGAAATATCACCATCAGAACAGACACTGACTACAGGCGAGATATCACCACAAGAACAGACACTGACTACAGGCGAGAGATCACCATGCGAAGAGACACGGACTACAGGCGAGATATCACCAGGAGAACAGACACGTTCTGTGGCTGAGATTTCTCTCTCAGAAGAGATGCTGACTACAGGAGAGACACTGCGAGCAGGTCACACACTGACTACAGGTGACACATCTTCCTCGTTCAGAATTGAGTAAAGGGGAGATACTGTTAGTAGAACCGACGCTGACTATAGCTGAGCTCTCACTCTCCGAAGAGACTCCTAACTATTGGGGGATCTTGGTCGCAGAACAGACGCCGACATCTCCCTTGGTGCAGACACCGAATGTGGGAGAGTTCTCGCGTTCGGAGCAGACGTTGAGGATAGCGGGAATTTCTCAGCACAGCTGACTATCACTACAGGTGGGATATCTCCAGCTGACGTGACCCTTCCTGGAAGTGTGCTTTTCACCCCGGAACTGAGCCTTACAATAGCGGAGATATCTCCCGCGGAGCTGAGCTTCACCACGTGGGACCCATCCGGCACGGAGCGGACCCCCTCTGCGGACACGGTCCCCCGCCATGTGGCGACCCCATCCACGGGCGAGCAATTAGCACTGGTGCTCGTCAGGTCCCACCGGCTCGGATTCAGCTTCGGAGCGGACACTGACCACGGAGGGCTCCGATTCCGAAACCCGATCTGCGGGCGGGTACGTCTCAGGCAGCCTCGTCCAAAATTCCGGGCGGACGCTCAGCTCGGAGAGCACCGGAACAGACAGCGCGTCGGAGCCCTCCACCATCGCCGGCGCCCGGTGTGGAGACCTTCCGGCAGAGAGCACGGCTCTGCCCGAGGCGGACATCGCCGCTGATCCAATGCACGCGGCTCTGGTGCCCGATGGGCCGCTGCCCTGGGACTGCCTTTCCACACGAGATTCGCAGGAGGAGCCGGCTACATTGGCCGAGGACGGAGAGGAGGGGGAAGAGGAGGCGGGGCCCTCAGATTGCACGCAGACGGACGGAGGCCTGACGCCCTCGAGCGAGGAGATGCTGACCACGGATTCGATCTCGGGCCCACGGTATGGTCCCGGCGGCAAGCGCCAGTTGGCCACGCCGGGGATCGGGCTCCTGCGTTCACCCCTGGGTGGAGCCGGGGCGGCTAGTCAAACGCTGGAGAAGCGGGGCGGGATTGGCAGCGGGACGCCGGACAACCCCGAGGAGGGCCCGTCCTCGGGCATGACCCCGGCGGTCTTCAACCCCTTCGACGACAGCCTCCTCGGGCCCCAGCACGGACTCGGAGAGCCCCAGCCAGCGCGACTCGTTTGGCGACGAGGGCGGAGAGACGGAGGCGAGGCCTCCTCGACCAGCTCGGGGCTGGGCGCCCCCCATGCCGCCGCCGGCGCCCCGCCTCCCTCCTGCGACCCCCTGGTCATCGTCACTCTCTTCTCTCACCTGACCAGTAGCGGAGAGACCAAAGCTAGCCCTTCCAGTGCCACCTCCTCCTCCAAGACCGGCTCCGAGGGGCCGGGCACCGATTCCCCCGGCGTGGAGGCGGTCTCGGGCCTCTGCCCCTGCCCTTCACCCATCCAGGCACCCAGCACGGAGACCTCGGAGGAGCGGGATGCGGGGACCCCCCCCTCGACCACCAGCCCCGCTGCCCTCATCGACCCCGATGGCTACGACCACATCCTCTTCGGCATTCTGTACCCCCACCTCCTTCCTCCCTTGGTGGTCTCCAACAATGACATGATGGAGGTGCCCGAAGAGGACAAAGAGTTCTGGTCCACCTTCTACTTCGGCGGGGTGGAGCGGGCGAGGGGCCTGTTGAGGTTCCGCCTGTACAAACGGCAGCGAAGGGCCACCTTCTGAGCACGGGAGGACAGAAGAGGCCAGATCGACCGTCAACTCCACCCTGTGGAGCAACATGAACCCCGCCATTAACCCCTGCTCCCTCACCCCGGTGTCCAATTTCTCCCCAGAGCCATCGCTGGCGCAAGATACCTCTATTGAAGGGTTGTCCACTTAATTCAAGATTAAAACCGTGTGTCTAAAGAATGGCATCTCGTGACTTTATTTGTTGTTTCCGCCCAACGTCTTATCGCAGAATTTACAATGCAGAAGGAGGCCCATCGAGTCTGCACCGGCTCTTCGAAAGAGCACCCTACCCAAGCCCACACCACCCCATCCCCATAACCCAGTACCCCACTCACCAACACTAAGGGCAATTTATCATGGCCAATTCCACCTAACCTGTACATCCCTGGGCACTAAGGGACAATTGATCATGGCCAATCCACCTAACCTGTACATCCCTGGGCACTAAGGGACAATTGACCATGGCCAATCCACCTAACCTGTACATCCCTGGGCACTAAGGGACAATTGATCATGGCCAATCCTCTAACCTGTACATCCCGGCACTAAGGGACAATTGTCATGGCCAATCCGCCTAACCTGTACAGTGCCTGGGCACTAAGGGGCAATTGACTGGCCAATCCACCTAACCTGTACATCCCTGGGCACTAAGGGACAATTGATCATGGCTAATCCACCTAACCTGTACATCCCTGGGCACTAAGGGACAATTGACCACGGCCAATCCACCTAACCTGTACATCCCTGGGCACTAAGGGACAATTGACCATGGCCAATCCACCTAACCTGTACATCCCTGGGCACTAAGGGACAATTGATCATGGCTAATCCACCTAACCTGTACATCCCTGGGCACTAAGGGACAATTGACCATGGCCAATCCACCTAACCTGTACATCCCTGGGCACTAAGGGACAATTGATCATGGCTAATCCACCTAACCTGTACATCCCTGGGCACTAAGGGACAATTGACCACGGTCAATCCACCTAACCTGTACATCCCTGGGCACTAAGGGACAATTGACCACGGTCAATCCACCTAACCTGTACATCCCTGGGCACTAAGGGACAATTGACCACGGTCAATCCACCTAACCTGTACATCCCTGGGCACTAAGGGACAATTGATCGTGGCCAATCCACCTAACCTGTACATCCCTGGGCACTAAGGGACAATTGATCATGGCCAATCCACCTAACCTGTACATCCCTGGGCACTAAGGGACAATTGATCGTGGCCAATCCACCTAACCTGTACATCCCTGGGCACTAAGGGACAATTGATCATGGCCAATCCACCTAACCTGTACATCCCTGGGCACTAAGGGACAATTGACCACGGTCAATCCACCTAACCTGTACATCCCTGGGCACTAAGGGACAATTGATCATGGCCAATCCACCTAACCTGTACATCCTGGGCACTGAGGGACAATTGACCACGGTCAATCCACCTAACCTGTACACCCTGGGCACTAAGGACAATTGATCGTGGCCAATCCACCTAACCTGCACATCTTTGGACTGTGGGAGGAAACCGGAGCACCCGGAGGAAACCCACGCACACACGGGCAGAACGTGCAGACTCCGCACAGGCAGTGACCCAGCGGGGAATCGAACCTGGGACCCTGGAGCTGTGAAGTAATTGTGCTATCCGCTGGGCAGCCCTTTGCTCAGAGGTTCCCCCTCCGCTGCCGTTTGTACAGTCTTGTGGTGGTTCCACACAGGATGATTCATAGAAAGATAGGAATCGAAAGAGGCCATTCCTGTGCTTCGAGCGCTGCCCCGCCATTCATTTTGATGCATCTCAGTAACCTGCCCCCCGATTTCCCCCACCCACGTCGCATTTTCCTCCCCAAGGACCCCACGTCTAACTCCTTCTTGACAAACCTACAAGGTTTTGGCCTCAAGTGCTTTCTGGGGTGAACAATCCCAAAGGCACGCCACTCTCTTCCTGAAGAGATTTCTTCAGGAACTTCAGCACTCACGACGGTGCGGAGAATAGCGGGGGTCGTAAATTTTTACGGCCACGCTAGTCTGACGCCCTCCCGCTATTCTCTCCCCCCCCCCCCCCACGCCCGACTCCGACACGAATCGCTGCCGCCGTTTTTTTACGCGAGCAGCGATTCTCAGCTGGCCGATGGGCCGAGTCCCAGCCCTTTACGACCGTTTTTAGGAACGTCAAACACACCTGGTCTGACCGTTAGTAAAAACGGCCGTAAAGTTGGGATCTTGGCAACCATGGCACCGATTGGCACGGCAGTACCACGGCCGTGCCAAGGGTGCCATGGGCCCGCGATCGGTGGGCACCGATCGCGGTCAGCGGGTCCGATTCCCGGCGCACTCTTTATCCTTCCGCCGCCCCGCTGTATCCATTCGCGGGTGGCTGAGGGGCATACCAGCCCGCGCATGCGCGGGTGTTCGCGCAACATGCGCGATGACGTCATGTGACGCGTCAGCCGTCGCAAACTCTGGCTAGCGGGCTTAACGAAATTCGTTAGCCCGCGATGCCGGAGTTCACGGCCGCGGCATACTAGCCCCGACCGGGGACCAGAATCGGTTCCCGGTCGGGGGGGGGCGGAGGCTGGCGTCAAACCCGCCCGTTTTGACGCCAGCCTTACGATTTCTCCCCGGTTTGGGAGAATCGCGCCCATACTTCCTGCATCTACCCTGTCTCGTCCTCTTAGAACTCAATCGGTCTCTATGAGATTTCCCCCCTTGTTCGTCTGAACCCCAGCAAATTGATCCGCACCGATTCAATCGGGGGCTGGTTTAGCACAGGGCTAAATAGCTGGCTTTTAAAGCAGACCCAGGCAGGCCAGCAGCGCGGTTCAATTCCCGTACCAGCCTCCCCGGACAGGCGCCGGAATGTGGCGACTAGGGGCTTTTCACAGTAACTTCATTCGAAGCCTACTCGGACAATAAGCGATTTTCATTTCATTTTTCATTTTCATTTCATTTCATTTCAATCTCTCCTCAATCCATCCACGTGATCCCAGACACGACCCCAACATTCTGGACAGAAAACCCCATATTTAATTTAATTTGTTAAACTGAGAGAAAAGTATATCTTGCTCCACACACAAGTGGAGTAATAGTGATTTTTAAAAAAAACTTAATTTTCAACACAGTCTTAAAACTAATTTTAACATCATAAAGAAAATAGCGCATAATTACCAGTTCTTAACAATGAAATGGGAGACAGATTCCTAACTGTTTTCTTGTTATCCGCACTCGGGCAAAACCCACCTCAGGTTAAAATACACTATTGAGTACAGTTAGCCAATCTAGAAACACTTGCTGTGCAGAGATGCCTCGGATAGACCTCTTTTGAGGGCGGGAGAGAGGGAGAGATAGGTGTTTCAGGAGCCAGCCTGCAGATTCTTGCCTGTGTCAAACTGCTGTTTAACCTGCAGCCCTTCAGAAACTGCTGTTCTGTTACAGCCCAAAATCTTTTTTCACTAAACGGCTTTGAGGGGAAAATACAGAACTCCAAATCCCAATGGCGGACTGCTTCAGCGCCTAGCTCCTCCTTAATTACATCATCTTATTAAAAGCTGAAACGAAATAAGCGGGATTCTCCGCCCCCCCCCCCCCCCCCCCGCTAACTCGCGCCGGCCCTTCGGCATGGTTGCCACGGCGCCAACACCTCCTCCGCCGGCCTCGCCCCCGGGAGGCGCGGAGGATTCCGGAACTTCCGTTGGCCCGAGGCAGGAGTGGTTTGCGCCATTTTTCTACGCCGGCATTGGGCCATTGGGGCATTCGGGAGACTCCCGCCCAATATCTCAAATTATCTACTCCCCAGGGAATCTTTTTTATGCAAAACAAAACTTCATTAGCCCTGCTTCAGGTAAAGAACATACATGGTTGGAATGAATGATGAGATCATTTTTAAACAACACTTTAATTGAATCTTTGTGGCCAAAGTGTCTGCTGGTCATGCAAACCAGGATTTAAAGAAAACGTGACTGCAGCAGTCGCACACACACTAGCCCAGGGCTTTTAACTCTTCCTGCTCCAAATGCAATATATATGTATGAAATTTCTACATCATCCCAGGAAGCTGGTCTGGTAAACCTTCCCTGCTCTCCCTCGAGAGCAAGAACATTCTTCCTCAGATAAGGAGACCCAAACTGCGCACAATACTCCAGGTGTGACCTCACCAAGGCCCTGTACAATTGCAGCAAGATATCCCTGTTCACACACTCCAATCGTCTCGCAATCAAGGCCGATGTACCATTTGCCTTCTTTACCGCCTGCTGTACCTCCATCTCACCTTCAGCGGACTGTCTCTCTCTCTCTCCTGTATCTCGCTCTCTCACTGTCTCAGTCTCTCTGTGTCTTTCTCTCCATGTGCGGTGTCTCTCTCTGTCTGTAACTCTTTGACTGTCTCTATGTCTCCTCTCATTGTCCCTCACTCACTGACCCTCTCCCACTCTCTGTCTCTCCATGTGTGTGTCTCCCTCTGTAACTCACTTCCTCGTTCTCTGTCTGTCTCTCTCCCTCTCTCACAGTCTCCTTCTGTGTCTATCTCCATGTGTGTCTCTTTCACACTCTTTCTGTTTCTGTGCCTCTCTTTCGCTAGCTCGCTCTGTGTTTCTGTTTCTCTCTCTGTCTCTCTCTCCATCTGTTTCTCTGCCTGTGTATCTATCTCTCTTTCTCTCTCTTTCACTCTGTGTCTCTGCCTCTATCTGTCTCTGTATTTGTCTCTCTGTCTCTCATAGAAACGTGGAAACATAGAAAATAGGGGCATGAGGAGGCCATTTGGCCCTTCGAGCCTGTACCACCATTCAATATGATCATACGAATTTACAGTGCAGAAGGAGGGCCATTCGGCCCAATCGCAGTCTGCACCGGCTCTTGGAAAGAGCACCCTACCCAAGGTCAACACCTCCACCCTATCCCCATAACCCAGTAACCCCACCCAACACTAAGCGGCAATTTTGGACACTAAGGGCAATTTAGCAAGGGCCAATCCACCGACCTGCACATCTTTGTACTGTGGGAGAAACCGGAGCACCCGGAGGAAACCCACGCACACACGGGGAGGATGTGCAGACTCCGCACAGACAGTGACCCAAGCCGGAATCGAACCTGGGACCCTGGAGCTGTGAAGCGATTGTGCTATCCACAATGCTACCGTGCTGCCCTTATCGCGGCTGATCGTGCAAATTCAGTATCCCACTCCCGCTTTCTCTCCATACCCCTTGATTCCCAACGGCCACGTCCAGCTCCCTCTTGAATATGTCCAACAGACTGCCCCCAACAGCTTTCTGCGGTGGAGAATTCCACAAGTTCGCAACTCTCTGAGAGAGAGGTTCTTCCTCATCTCAGTCCTGAATGGCTGACCCCTTATTCTCGGGCTGCGACGCCTAGCTCTGGACGTCCCCCAACATCGGGAACATTCTTCCCGCATCGAGCCTATCCAGTCCTATCAGGATTGTACATGTTTCTTTGAGATCTTCTGAACTCCAATGAGAACAATCCCAGTCGATCCAGTTCTCACATGTCAGCCTGGTGAACCTTCACTGGACATCCTCAATCGCAAGAATGTCCGGCCCTCAAACTGGGCTACCAAAGCTGCGCACAATACTCAAGGTGCGGCCTAACCAAGGCCTTGTATAACTGCAGCAAGACATCCCTACTCCGATACTCAAATCCTCTCGCTATGAAAAGGGGTTATTATTTAAACGATAAAATATTAAAGCATGCAGCTGTGTAGAGAGACCTGGGTGTGCTAGTGCATGAGTCACAGAAAGTTGGTTTACAGGTGCCACAGGTGATTAAGGGCGGCAAATGGAATTTTGTCCTCATTGCTAGAGGGATGGAGTTTAAGGACTAGGGAGGTTTATGCTGCAATTGTATAAGGTGTTAGTGCGGCCACACCTGAAGTATTGTGTTTCAGTTTTGGTCTCCTTACTTGAGAAAGGACGTACTGGCAGCTGGAGGGTGTGCAGAGGAGATTCACTAGGTTAATCCCAGAGTGAAGGGGTTGGATTTATGAGGAGAGGTTGAGTAGACTGGGACTGTACCTCGTTGGAATTTAGAAGGATGAGGGGGGATCTTATCGAAACATTTAACATTATGAAGGGAATAGATAGGATAGATGCGGGCAGGTTGTTTCCACTGGCGGGTGACAGCAGAACTAGGGGACATAGCCTCAAAATAAGGGGAAGTAGATTTAGGACTGAGTTTAGGAGGAACTTCTTCACCCAAAGGGCTGTGAATCTATGGAATTCCTTGCCCAGTGAAGCAGTTGAGGCTCCTTCATTAAATGTTTTTAAGGTAAAGATAGATAGTTTTTGAAGAATAAAGGGATTAAGGGTTATGGTGTTCGGAGCCGGAAAGTGGAGCTGAGTCCACAAAAGATCAGCCATGTTCTAATTGAATGGCGGAGCAGGCTCGGGGGGGGGGGGGGGCCGATGGCCGACTCCTGCTCCTAGTTCTTATGTTATGAGGGGCCAGCATTCCATTAGCTTTCCTCACCGCCTGCTGTAACTGCACGCCAACCTTCAGCGACTGTTCCACCATGAACACGGTAGCACAGTGGTTACCACAATTGCTTCACAGCTCCAGGGCCCCAGTTTGGATTCCCGGCTGGAGTCACTGTCGGTGCGGAGTCTGCACGTTCTCCCCGTGTGTGCGTGGGTTTCCTCCGGGTGCTCCGGTTTCCTCCCACAGTCCAAAGAGGTGCAGGTTAGGTGGATGGCCGCCCAAAATTGTCCTTAGTGTTGGTTGAGTGAGGTTACTGGATTATGGGGATGAGGGTGGAGGTGTGGACCTTGGGTAGGGTGCTCCTTCCAAGAGGCGGTGGCAGACTCGATGGGCCGAATGGCCTCATTCCGCACTGTAAATTCTGTGATTCTATAAAACCCAGGTCCCGTTGCACTTCCCGGCTCTCCGAAACTGCCACCATTCAGATAATAATCTGCCTTCTGGTTTTGTCACCAAAGTGGATCGCCTCACATTTACCCACATTATATTGCGTTTGCCAAGTATTTGCCCACTCAGCCAGCCTGTCCAAGTCACCCTGCAGCCTCTCGGCATCTTCCTCACAGCACACACTGCCACCCAGCTCAGGTTTTAATCCCATCAATTCGCCCAATGCAATTTCCTGACAAATAAGAATTTCCTTCAGTTCCTCCTTCATGCTAGACGCTCTGTCCCCTCGTATTTCCGGAGGGTTATTTGTGCCGTCCTTAGTAAAGACAGATCCAAAGTAATTGTTCAACTGGTCTGCCATGTCTTTGTTGCCCATTATGAATTCACCCGATTCTAACTGTACGGGACCTACATTTATCTTCACCAGTCTTTTTCTCTTCACATATCTACAGAAGCTTTTGCAATCAGTTTTTATCTTTTCTGCGAGCTTACTCTCTATTTTCCCATCTGAATTAAACCCTTTGTCCTCCTTTGCTGAATCTTAAATTTCTCCTAGGCCTTAGGCTTTCTGCTTTTTCTGGCCAATTTTTTGCCTCCTCTTTGTCTTTAACACTATCCCTGATTGCCCTTGTTAGCCATGGTTGAGCCACCTTCCCCGTCTTACTCTTGCACCCAGACAGGAATGTACAATGGTTGAAGTTCACCCATGTGTTCTTTAAATATTTGCCATTGCCTATCCACCGTCAACCCCATAAGTATCCTTTGCCAGCTTATCCGAGCCAATGCACATCTCTTACCTACAAAGTTAGCTTTCTTTAAGTTCAGCACCCTAGTCTCAGACTTAACTGGGTCACTCTCCATCTCAATGAAGAATTCTACCATATTATGGTCACTCTTCCCTAAAGGATCTCACGTCTTAACGTTGCTAATTAATTCTCCCTCATTGCACAAAACCTAGTCTAGGATGGCCTGCTTGCTAGTTGGTCGAGAAAACCATCCCTTATACTTTCCAGGAACTCCTACCAGGTGCAGATTGTCCGGTTAGTACTGGTCCCACCTCCCCCAGAACCGGTTCCAATGTCCCAGCAATTTGAATCCCTCCCTCTTGCCCCTGAATTCCCACATCGCACAGGAGGAGCATTACACGGGCCCTGGGATCTCCTGCCATGACTTCACCCTTAAATCACTTGACAACAACGCCAAGAGTGAATAAGAGAAAATAAAATTAAAATAAAACTACTTACCAGACAGCATCCAATCATTAACTTGCAGACCGTGATGTCATGGTTCCCAATACCTCCTCGGCTCCAACAGATTTTCTCACAGCCTCTCTCAATCTCAAGCCAGGCATTCATCTTAGATATCCTGACATTCCTACTCTGGCTAGCTGGTGGCACTAGTAACAATCCTGAGATTACTACCTTTGAGGTCCTACCTTTTAGTTTAACTCCTAACTCCCTGAATTCAGCTTGTAGGACCTCATCCCGTTTTTTACCTATATCGTTGGTGCCTATGTGCACCACGACAGCTGGCTATTCACCCTCCCCCCTCCCCCCAGAATGTCCTGCAGCCGCTCCGAGGCATCCAGGACCATTTCACCCAGGAGGTAGCACACCATCCTGAAGTCTCATTTGGGTCCGCAGAATAGCCCAATCGATTCCCCTAACCATCGAATGCCCTATCACTATAGCCCTGCCACTCTTTTCCCTGCCCTCCTGCGCAGCAGAGCCAGCCACGGTGCCATGAACCTGGCTGCTGTTGCCGTCCCCCTGGTGAGCCATCTCCCCGAACAGTACCCAAAACGGTATTTTTGTTTTGGAGGGAGATGGCCGCAGGGGACCCCTGCCACTGCCCCCCCTACTCTTCCCCTGTCTGACCGTCACCTATTCCCTATTTCCCTTAGTAATGTTCACCTGGGGTGTGACCAACTTACTGAACGTGCCAGCCACGATTTCCTCAGCATTGTGCGGATGCTCCGGAGTGAACCCGCCGACAGTTCCAGAACCATCAAGCGGTCTGACGGGAGCTGCAGTTGGACACACTTCCTGCACGTGAAGGAGTCAGGGACGCCGGAAGGGTCCCTGAACTCCCACATCGCACAGGAGAAGCATTACACGAGTCTGGGATCTCCTGCCATGACTTAACCCTTAAGTTCACTTGACAACAAAGCCAAGAGTGAATAAGAGAAAATAAAATAAAAATAAAACTACTTACCAGACAGCATCCAATCATTAACTTGCAGACCGTGATATCATGGTTCCCAATACCTCCTAGGCTACAACAGATTTTCTCACAGCCTCTCTCAATCTCTCTCTATTTTTCAGTTAGAGAAGGACAGTAATGTAACGTTTGGGGTTTAATTCCTTGACACCGAGCTCTTCCACCATCTGCTGTTCAATCGTGGTGACTGTGTCGACTCCTCCCAGAATGCACCTCATAATGCCCCTCTGCTGCTCTCCGTCAGATCTCTCTTTGTCTCTCTCTCGCTCTGTCTCTCTGTGTTTATATGTTTCTCTATATCTGTCTCTCTCTCTCTCGCACTGTCTCTGTTTCTCTCTCTCATTGTCTCTCTCTCTTTGTCTCTCTATTTCTTTCTCTCTGTCTCTCTCTCATTGTCTCTCTCTCTTTGTCTCTCTATTTCTTTCTCTCTGTCTCTCTCTCTGTCTGTCTCTCTCGGTCTCCCTCTCCGTGTGTGTGTCTCTCTCACTGTCTCTCTCTCTCTCTCTCTGGCTCTGTTTCTCTCTCTGTCTCTCACAGTCTCTCTCTTTCTGTGTCTCACTCTCTCCATCTGCTTCAGTCCTCTCACTCCCTATGTCTCTCACTATCTCTCAGTCTTTCATTCTCTCTCTCTTTCGATCTCCCTGTCTCTCCCTCTGTCTCTCTGGCTCTCTCTCTGTTTCTCTCTGGCTCTCTCTCTGTTTCTCTGTCTCTCTCTGTTTCTCTCTGTCTCTCTCTCTGTTTATCTCTCTCTGGCTCTCTCTCTGTTTCTCTCTGGCTCTCTCTCTCTGTCTCTCTCTGTGTCTCTCTCACTGTCTCTCATAGAATTTACAGTGCAGAAGGTGGCCATTCGGCCCATCGAGTCTGCACCAGCCCTTGGAAAGAGCACCCTACCTAAGCCCCACACCTCCAGCTATCTCCTTTATCCCCGTAACCCCACTTAACCTTTTTGGATACTAAGGGCAATTTATAATGGCCAATCCACCTAACCCGCACATCTTTGGACTGTGGTAGGAAACCGGAGCACCTGGAGGAAACCCACGCAGACACGGGGAGGATGTGCAGACTCCGCACAGACAGTGACCCAAGCCAGGAATCGAACCTGGGACCCTGGAGCTGTGAAGCAACTATGCTAACCACTGTGCTACCATGCTGCTCTCTCTGTCTCTCTCTCTCTGTCTGTCTCTGTCTCTTGTTTCTCTCTCTCCTCTCTGTCTCTCTCCTCTCTCTGTGTTCACTTACTCACTCGTTCTTCCTCGTTCACCACCCTCTGGCTGAAAAAAGGATCGTCCCTTTAGTCTGAGATGGTGTCCTCTGCTTCTAGTTTTTCCGACAAGTGGAAACATCCTCTCCACGTCCACTCTATCCAGGCCTCGCAGTATCCTGTAAGTTTCAATAAGATCCCCCCTCATCCTTCTAAACTCCAACGGGTACAGACCCAGAGTCCTCAACAGTTCCTCAATAGACAAGTTCTTCATTCCAGGGATCATTCTTGTGAACCTCCTCTGGACCCTTTCCAAGGCCAGCACATCCTTCCTTAGATACAGGGCCGAAAACTGCTCACAATACTCCAAATGGGGTCTGATCAGAGCATTATACAGCCTCAGAAGTCCACCCCGGTCTTGTATTCCAGCTCTCTCGACATGAATGCTAACATTGCATTTGCCTTCCTAACTGGCGACTGAACCTGCACATTAACCTCAAGAGAATCGTGAACAAGGATTCCCAAGTCCCTCTGTGCTTCTGATTTCCGAAGTCTTTTCCCCATTTAGAAAATAGGAAAAGTGCATAATCCCACTCTTTTCCACACTGTAGACCTCTCTGTCCCTCTCTCCCATTTTCTCTCTGTCTCTCACTCTCTCTCTCTATCTGTCCCTTGCTCTGTCCCACTGCTTCTCTCTGCCTCACTCTCTATTATCGCTATCTCTTTCTCTCTCTCCCTCTGTCTCACTCTCTATGTCTGTCTTGTTCTCTGTCTCTCACTAAGTCTGTCTTTCTCTCAATCTGAATTGGTCTGTCTGCCTCTGTCCCTCTCTCTGCCTCACTCCCTCTGCCTCACTCCCATGTCTCACTCTCCCTCCCTCTCTGTGTCTCGCTCTTCCTCTCCATACCTGTTTGACTGACACTCTTTCACTGTCTCTCCCTCTCTCTCACTATCTCTCTATCCCTCCCTCATGTCTCTCTCACTTTCTTGCGTCCTCTGTCTCTCTCTCTCCCTCACTCTCTCTGTTTGCCCCATCTCGCTGCTGTTTGACATCCTAGGCGGTCAATTCTAGTCCCACAGGCCCCGGATTCCCAACAGAAGGGAATTAACCAAGGATTGTGTGATCTTTGACCCTTGACTCTTCCAATGACTTATAGATCTGTAAGTAAAACACAACAACGGTTTATTTGTAACAAGAGAGATAAGACATGCGATAATTCTGATAGAACAACGGTCACTTAATCTATTACTCCACATTTTACTGTTGACCTAAACACAAGACAGACAAGGGGAAGGGAAAGGGGTCAAATGATAGGGGTTAAAGTTCTACTGAAATACGACTAACTTCCAAGGTTGTGGAGTGCTGAAATCACCAGTTAAATTCTAACGAGGTTCTTCTGGCTGTAACATTCAGGCGGGCCTCTCAGGCTGTGGGATCCCCACTGGGGAGTCACTTTCACTTGTGTTAACCTGGGCCTTCACTCGGAAGCGACACCTCAGGCCTGTTTCAACTCCGACTTGCTTCCACCTCCACCAA